>NW_027187263.1:3277177-3346743 GCF_028583685.1 Petaurus breviceps papuanus | reverse complement strand
TTCCTTCCTTCCTTCCTTCCTTCCTTCCTTCCTTCCTTCCTTCCTTCCTTCCTTCCTTCCTTTCTTCCTTTCTTTCTTTCTTTCTCTCTTTCTCTCTTTCTCTCTTTCTCTCTTTCTCTCTTTCTCTTTCTCTCTTTCTCTCTTTCTTTCTTTCTTTCTTTCTTTCTTTCTTTCTTTCTTTCTTTCTTTCTTTCTTTCTTTCTTTCTTTCTTTCTTTCTTTCTTTCTTTCTTTCTTTCTTTCCTTCCTTCTTTCTTTCTTTCCCATTCTAATTTTACAACCTCTGGATCAAAGGTAAGGTGGCCCAGGACAGTGGAAGCAAGTACTGTTCCACCTTAGGGAACCACAAGAAAAAAGGTGAGATGACTGATTTCCAGTTTTACAACTCTGTAAATAAGTACCAAAATCTTACTAGCCCATAAAAGATGTTTACTCCTTTCATAAGTATATAAGTAAAATCAGTACATAAATCAGTATTCTTTACTAGTCTCCTCCCAGATACCACTCCTCACTCCATTCCTCTCTTAACACCAGCACATGCAAACACACACACACACACACACACACTCACTATCCCCACAGGCAAGTGGAATTCTTACAAGGCATAAGAAATATTTGAATCACTTCACTGTAGTGTACTTTGAATTTTCAATAAGCCAAAAACAAAAGCCATTGTGCCTGTAGCTAGAATTCCTGCCTACATGATGTGGATAACAAGTTCTTCTAGCAAATCTCCAGCTTTTCTCTCTCTGTTTGAGTTTTCCTCTTCAAAAGTCAGGTACATTTGAGAGAGGCCTTCCTTGTCAGAACAGGAGCCCAGCTCTGAGGCCCAGCTAGGCAGGAAATTGATCTCTCCAGTCTGTCAAACAAGTATGAAGCTCAGCAAAGGACAGGCTGGTATTACCAGGTGCAGGTGCATTGCTGAGCTGAGTTGCTGATGGTAGCTAAGGTGAGGAAGCCCTATTCTCTTTCGCAGTTGAAGAAAGAAATTTGTCAGTGACAAGCAGGACAGCTTGCGTGCCTCACATTCCTCAGTTCTGAAAATAATAAGGAGCAGGGGAATGAGGGGAAAATCAAATTTCTGCTAAAGGATGTCAACCACAAATTTACTGCAGGTGCAATATTTCTCCAAACAAAGAGCGTTTTGTTCCCCCCCTCCCGTGCTTCCAAGAAAACCAGCCTCCGCCTCTCCCTGTTATGTTTTTCTTTTTATCAGTGCAAGGTAGATTAAAATGTTGATATCCTTCCTTGGCAAAAGGTATTTTAAAAGTTCTTGGTACAACTGTTGGAGCAGGATTAACTTCCTATGAACCCTTAGCTTCATTGGGTGCAACTGAGTTTTCTCTACCCAAAGACTCATTAGTCTGCTTTGCCTTTGTGTTTTACTGAATTGCTTTCTGTCTACTCCACACGTACAGTTGTGGCCTTGTGTATTTCTTTGTCTCTGTGGTCAAAAACCCACCACTTCATGGAGAACAGGGCTTTTTAGCCTTTTTGTCGCATTACAGACCCCTTTGGCAGGCTAGTGAAACCTATGGACCACTTCTCACAAAAATGTTTTTAAGTGCATAAAATAAAATACATAGAATTGCACAGGAAGTCAGTTATATTGAAATATAGTTATCAAAATAATTTTAAACCACAGAGATTAATGGACCCTAGGTTATCCCTTGGTGTAGAAAGAAGAGATTTTCTTCCTGGCTAAGAAGATGGCAACCAAAAACTCCATTCTTAATGAAGATTAGATTAAGGGTCACAGAGAGTGATCACACAGGAGCCAAGATACATGATGAAACCTGCCTTCTTTTTCACCGTTCCCCCCAAAGTCTTGCAAAACTATAAGTGAAATACTATAGCTGTTGTTGCCCTTGTCCTTCGTTCTCAGAGAGGACCAAAGTGACATCACTGCTTAGAGTCATTTTCAGTGTGTCCAACTGTGGTCGATCAGATCCACGTGAGCTTGGAACGCTCTACCACAGGTCAGGCACAAATAGTCAGTGTGGATTTGGGGTGGATATGCTAAATGGGCACATCCTGCATTTCCTTTGAGCTGTTTCAATTCTGCTTTGCGCATAGAGCACAGTACCTTCTCTGATGAGGGCACGCCATGCTGAATGGTCCTGCCCACTCATGACATGTGCCCCATGTCACAGAATCATTTCCAAAGTTCTTAAGAAAGACTTTGAGAGTGTCTTTGTGCATAGCTAAATAGCTCAATAAGAGTGTCCTAGCTATATAGCTAATTGTCTTCTCCTGACCATCAGGTGAACATTCGCCCTGTGTGAGTTCCACATAAAATAACCTTTTTGGCAAGTGTACGTTTTGTGTTTGAACAACATGGCCACCCCATTAGAGTTGCACTCTTAAAGCAGAGTTTGAATGCTTGGCAATTTAGTTCAAATAAGGACTTCAGCTATTACTACTCTTAGTACCACCACCACCACTACTGCTACCACCACTACCACTTCTGTTAACTACAACTACAGTCATAATAATAAGACATTTCTGAAATGTTTTAAGATATAAATGCTATAATTATAACAATCCTTTGAAATCATTCAAGCACTGATATACATAAGTTTATAGATTAGTAAACTGAGGTTGAAATAGTTTCAATGACTTGCCTAGAGTTACAAGATAAAAAAAAAACCTCAGAACTTAAAGTCAGATCTTCTGATTCCAAGCTTTTCCCACTATGCCATGCTGATTGGAAAGTAATTATTTTTCTTTATTCTAATTAGTACAATCTCATACAATCCTACAAACACACCATGACAAGTCCTATGTCTATCCTTTCATACTTAGGTGGTCTTCCTTCCTTGGAGCACTGTCCCTTTTACCTTCTATCTATCCATCCAAATCTTTCAAGACTCATCTCAGGTTTGGCCAGCTCCATGAAGCCTTTTCTGACTGCTTCAGCCCTTTTCAAAAATATCTTAAAGTATTTACAATCTGTGTCCAAAGACAGGGCTCTGGAAGGGAGACAGCCATATAGAGTATAATAAGGAGCAGGATACAACAAAGGGACCCTTCACTGTACTTTATAAATGCACATGTTTTTAACTTCATATAATTCTGCTCTCCCTGTATTTATTTGGAAATAAATATCTATTTTATAATAAATTCAGTTTGGGGAAGGTAGGTCACACAGAAGATAGAGCACTGGGTTTGGAGTCAGTATGACTTATCCTCCTGAGCATAAATCCAGCCTTAGACACTTATTAAGCTGTACAACCCTGGGCAAGTCACTTACCCCTTTTTGGCTTAATTTTCTCATCTATAAAATGAAACCCTATTTGCCTTAATTTCTTCATTTATAAAATGAGCTGGAGAATGAAATGATAAAGTAATCTAGTATCCTTGCCAAGGAAGACCTCACAAGGGGTCACAAAGTATCACATAACTGATGACTTAAAAAATGGAGTTTCATGTATAATGGGGTGAAAGCTTAAGTCTCAAGTGAATTAGTCACATGTAACCCTCTATGTGGTCTAAGATTTTTTTTTCTACCATATAGCTATTTTGGTTGTGGTTTTTATTTTCATTTCAAAATGGTTTGATTATGACAACACTGTCAATAAAAATCAAATTAAAATATATAAAATAGGAGTCAATGTCGCACCCCACACTATTAGTTCTGCCTTTTGGGGCCATGTAGAACACTTCTAATTCCTCTTCTGCATTGCAGGCTTTTAGATTTTAAATACTACTGCCATGTCTTCTCTAAGTCTTCCCTTCTCCAAGCTAAAAATTCTTAAGTTCTTCATATGAGATGGTTTCCAGGCTGCTGACCATTCATTCATTCAATGAGTTGGTCAATAAGCATTCATTAGGTGCTTATTTTACAGGCACTGTGGTAAGAACCATCCTAGTTCCCCACTTTGGGCTTCATAAATACCCTTCTAAAATGTTGCATGTAGGTCGATGCACAATAATCTAGGCAGAGTCATGATGAACACTGTACTTCCATTAAGGCCCTTTAATATCACATTAGCTATTTAGCTATTATCACACTGTTGACTCATATTGAACTTGTGATCGTCCATAAAAACCCTCAGGTCTTTTTTCCTGTAAATTTCTTATTGTTTTAATCCAAGTAAAGGTGTTTACTTCTTTCATCCCTATTATATTTCATATTTTTTTCCTCAACCTATTGAATCCTATTCTGTTAGGTTCTTTGTTTTTGGAATCCTAATGCTATAATCCCAAACTATTCTGCTTCACAAGTCAGTGGGCAAAATATTGAACAGATTCAAGACAAGGACAACAGAGCCTTGGGGATCTTCTAGACAACTCATCATACCATGCAAAGAACATTGGTGTTGGAGTCAGAGCCTAAATTCATATCCTGACTCTGCTACTGTGCAATCTTGAGCAAATCACTTAACTTCCCTAGGCCTCAGTTTATTCATCTGTTAAATGATTAGGTTGAATTAGATGGCCTCTGAAATCCCTTCCAGATCTGTCAACGATCCATTGACATTTATATTAATTTGCTGATCGATGTTATTTGGATAAGATTGAACAAACATTCCAAAACCATTTAACTGTATTATCATCTTGCATATGAGGGGAACATGAGAGACTTTGTCAGGTACCTTGTTAATATCTGGATGTATGATGTCCACAACATTCTTGAATAATTCATATCAGGTACATTGGAGGGTCTATTTTCATTTCTGTGTGTTGAGGCTAAAGATGAAAAGTTCACTTACCACCTCCACTCCCTACAGTTCTCCTATATGTTTCTGAGCTTCACAACTGTTTCCAGGACCATTGTAGTGTAAAATTTCTGCATACAGCTCAGATCTTGATTTAAATATTATTCACAGAATCCTTTATAGGATGACGGGATCATTGATTTAGTTCAAACTCCTAATTTGGTGCTTATTTTAAGAAACTAAGACTCAGAGAGGTCAAAGGCTTATAGGAAAATAACTTTCCCCATGTCACAAAGGTAGTATTAGAGGCCCATTCAATACATCTCTAAAGCATAACTACTGTATGCTATGAGGTTATGAAGGTACATAAGACATGATTTCTGTCCTCTAGGAACTTGAAGAGATATATAATAAATTCCAGAGACTATGTAGCAGATAGAGTCCAGAATCTGATGCTGACTCAGAGTCCCAACTCCTCTATTTTCTATTATGTGACATTAGGCCAATTATTTGACCACTTTGAGCTCATCAGTGAAATGTGGATGATAATGCTTTTACTCCATACCTAATAAACTTGTAGTGATAGTCAATTGAGAATATTCTTTGGTTGGGAAAAGGGTTTGCATTAAAACAAGTGGGTTCAAATTATAGCTGTGTGTAATGAAAATGTAAATTTTAAAGATCTTTCCTGCCCCTAGGCTAAAGTGCACCTGGAGCCTGGGGTAGGAGGCTTGTTTTTCAGTAGATACCTTTTGATTGGCCAGTGGGTCCAAAAGGTTGTTACATTCTCTGAGCCAGGAGAAGGCTATATAAGCCCTGATGTGTAGTTTTGTTTTGGGGGCTCACTTTGAGAAGTGTTCTGTGATTTGATCATATGAGACTCTGGGAAGCCATTGGTTGTTGAGAGCCTCCCCTCCCCCAGCTTTGAAAAACCCAGATATTGATTTGGTATGGATGTAATGGTTGGACAGTTTGGAAATCTGTCTACTAGATCTGTCTCTGTCTTGATAATCTGTCTATATACTCTGAAGTTCGGGGTGCTGACCTTTTTCCCCTGAACTAGGTAAACAATACATATTTGACTGATTAAAGTAACCTTGTTAACCCATTTTGAGTTGCTTTCCTTTATCAAAGCAGATCTAAGAACCTGTGTTGGCAGCCCACCCTGGGGACACTGGGGTGCTTGCTGCTACACTGTGCCACCTGAGAATCTATATGGCACTGGGCAAATGGATGGAACTCCAGACTTGGAGTCAGGAAGACATAGATTCAAATCTAGCCTCAGATGTGACCCTTAACTTCTGTCTGCTCAGTTTCCTCATCTGTAAAATTAGGACAATAAATGGTACCTACATTCCC
The DNA here is from genome assembly GCF_028583685.1 of Petaurus breviceps papuanus. Taxonomy (NCBI): domain Eukaryota; kingdom Metazoa; phylum Chordata; class Mammalia; order Diprotodontia; family Petauridae; genus Petaurus; species Petaurus breviceps. The sequence goes on along the minus strand of NW_027187263.1, from coordinate 3,340,724 downwards.
AGGTTATTGTGAGGGGGGGAATGAGATAATATTTGTAAAACAGTAGAGTGACTGATTTTTAAATGCTGATTTTTTAAATGTTACTGACTCCCTTTGGTTTTCTTTCATCTGTAAAATGAAAGGATGAGATTAGATGCCCTTTAAAATCCCTTACTTCCCTAAATAGTCAAAAAATATTTATTCAATACTTACAATATCTCAGGCACTGTGTTAAGTGCTAAGGGACCACTCTTAAAACTTTCTGTGAACCACAATATAAAATCAGTTATAATTATAGGAGTGGTACAAATAATGTGTGTCTGGGACCTAAATTGTGACCCTAATCTGTAGGACAACCAATCTAAGCTCTAGTTGCATTAGTTTATAAGACGAAGAGTTCTTTTCCAGCTGATATGATCAGGGGAAGCTTCTTAAAAGAGGAGGCATTTAAGCTCTGCGTTTGAAACATGGAAAGGTAGATGCAGAGGAGGGCACCCACCTCTTCGGCAGAGACTAATTTTCTCACCTCAAGATCCCTCAAGTTTCACCATCCTATCCCTTCTCTTGGTGCTCAACCCAGAAGAACAAATGCTCAAAAAAAAAAATGGCAAAATGGCCATGCCAGCTTCAAGCAGCTATGGTCCTGAAGCTCTTAATGTGACTATTTTCTCCTTCAGACAGCAACATGAGTTTAAATTCTGGACCCCCAAAGCAAACATTTGAGAAAGTTCCCCTTATCTTTACTTAGCTGCAAAAGCAAAGAGGTTTCCCAAGTGTGGAGAGGGCCTCTCTTACATCTGTATGCCTTTCAATTCAGAGACTGCCTGTGTAATATTCATGTCTACAACTCCAGCAAATATCATGGCAGGGAGAAAAGTGGAATTGTTCCTCTGTTATGAATTTTCAACCCAATTCAAGGTAAAAACACATCCTGTGACTGATTAAAAGACCTTTCACATTACAGCAGGTGTATTTTGTGTTTGTTCAAATGAATTGGCCAATGCCTGCATAAAGTGAATAGTTCATTGTGGACACGGGCACTACCGAGGCACTAAATTCTAAGAATAACAAGCAAGAATGAAATTGACTTTTCCCTTTTCCAGATTAAAAAAAATATAATTTAAAGAGGCAGTTTGCCAGGGTGCCTCATGGGAAATTTAAGGCAAGGTTAATTACTGGATCCACATGCCCAAGATCTCACTCTGAAAATGCCCCTTTAAGAATTAAATGAGAATAGAACAACATGCTGCAAACCAGGTCACAGCAGCTGTACTCACCATCTCTCAGACAGAAAGGAAGGAAAATACGTTTTAATTAAATTGTATTAATTGGTTTAGCTGATCTGGAAATAGTGTAAGAGCTTTGCCGTAATTCTGTTTTGTTGGCTCTGGTCCATTTATCCTTGACATTAAAATAAAGGAATGCAGTCTGGACATTAGAAACACCCTGGGAGAAACTTTTGGACTGTCCAGGGTTAAAGAGGCTTCAGTGTCTCTTGAGTTTAACCAGAAATTCTGTTGCCTGCATATAGAAATATATACAAGAAAAGAAAGGTCTGATTAAAAACTTTGCCTGCTAAAAGCTAGCAAAATGCAAAGAGGAGCCATGTAGTTTTTCTGCAGTAGTAAGCACACTTTATAGAGGTGGGGGGGGGGGGGTGGGAGGGAAATCAAGGTTTTAGAGCATTAGGGGATAATGGAACTATTTCAGAGTCAAAGTGTAAGCTTTTTACATAAGATATTTGTGATTTTGAAAACATTTAACTCATCAGATTGATGCAAATTTGCAGAATCAATTTGGTTATGTTATTTGGAAAGAAAAGCAAGGTCTCCAAGACCTGTGTCTGTAACATAGAAAATATGGTCAATATATGTTAAAGTGCTCAACTGATTTTTTAAAACACAAATGCCAATGCAATCTATATAGTTTTGCATCCATGTTTCTGAATGTTTAAAGTTAGGATTGTATCACTATCACTGAATTTTAAGCATAAATGTTAATATTTTAATATAAAGCTTAATTTTAACATAAAATTAATATAGAATATATGAATTACAGAGAATAGTAACCCCAATTTATATAGCACTCTAAGGTTTACAAAGTGTTTTGTTCACAACAATCATGTGCATAGGTAATCCTTTCTTCTACACTGTTGAATTCATCATACATCTCTTCACAGTCCTAGAATGGAAGGGCCATATCTTATATACCTTTGTAATATTATTATTATTGTTAACAATTATTATACTTGCTACAAAATTGAGGAAATGGAGTCTGAGAGATGTTAAATTACTTGCAGAAAGTCTCACAGCAAGTGTCAGGTATAGTTTTAAACTCTGATCTCCTGACTCCATGGTAAAGTCAGCACTTTTCACATAATCTTGCCCTCTAAGACAATATTGATAACTAATATTTATATATTGGTCTTTACATATGTCATTTGAATTTCACTACAGCCCTGGGAGGCAGACAACAGATGATATTATCGCCAAATTTTGTTTTTTTGCTTTCTGGAGGGCAATTGGGGTTAAGTGACTTGCCCAAGGTCACATGGCTAGTTTTTGTGTTAAGTATCTGAGGCTGAATTTGAACTCAGGTCCTCCTGACTCCAGGGCCAGTGCTCTATTCACTGTGCCACCTAGTCACCTCGATATTATTGCCATTTTACAGATAAGGAAACTGAGACTAGGTAGCCCTTGGACTTTGATTCAGGAAGACCTGAATTCAAATCCTACCTCAGATGCTTGCTAATTGGATGAACTTGAGCAAGAAATAATCTTACAGTTTCATTTTTTGCATCTATAAAATATGGATCCAATCTAATAAACATTTATTAAACACCTACAACATGCCAGCCACTGTGCTAAATTCTGAGGATACAATTAATAAAAAAGACAGTTCTACCATCCAGGAATTTGTCATTTAAAGTAGAAAATACACAAAACAAAGTAGGAAGGTGGGGGAGAGGACAGTACCACAAAGAGTACCCAAGAGTGGGACAATTTGTTCTGTGGTGTTGAAAACCAGGCAGGGCAGCAGATGCAAGGTGGAGTGATCTAAGAGTCCAGATTCTGCCCTCTATAAAGGAAGGCATTGGGAGGAGTTTGCTACTCTACCCTCCAGTGCTCCAGGCAAAGGGAAGATGAAAGGGAGGGAGGTTGTATCAATCAAGGCTTGAGTTACCAGCATAGTGGCAAGTTTAGAAGTGATGAGTTTACCTGGAATGGACATTTTGCTCTGAAGAGCTGAAACCAGGCAGGGCAGCAGATGCAGAGTGGAGTGAGCAGAGTTCAGTTTCTGCTTTCTATAAAGGAAGGCATAATAATAGAAAATAATAAAAGATATAATAATAGTATCTCTTATAGGATTGTTATGAGATAAATGAAATGTTATCAATAAAATATTTTGCAAATCTTAAATAAAAATATAAATCTTAGCTATTTTTATAGTTTAGTAACTTGCCTGTGGTCACATACCCAGTGAGTACCAAAGGTGGGACACAAGCTTCTGAATATCTTCAACATTCCATCCAGCACACCATACTGCCCCTTGAGAATTACTTAGACCTGGACCCTACTTCCTCAAGAGGTTGCTATTGAAGATTTGAGATATGCATACAGGGTACCCAACCAAAGAAATAAAAACAATAGCTGAATGGATAGCAAAATGTTTCTGAACCACAAATGTTGCACCAATGAGGTTGCATGTGATTTAATTTTGCCCTTTAAAAAAGAATTGCCAGTTGAAATACAGTACTTTGACTTTTTTGGGGGGTTAACAAGCTTACTTTAATCAGTCAAATATGTATTGTTTATCTAGTTCAGGGGAAAGAGGTCAGCACCCCGAACTTCAGAATATACAGACAGAATTATCAAGACAGAAACAGATCAAGTAGACAGATTTCCAAACTGTCCAACCATTACATCCATACCAAACAACATCTGGGTTTTTCAAAGCCGGGGAGCTCTGGACAATGGCTTCCCAGAATCCAGATCAAATCACAGAACACTTTTCAAAGTGAGTCCCCAGTACTTTGTCTTTTTATCTGTGACTGCACAACTTGAATATTACTGCAAGCATCTTGGATGTGTTTTTCCCCACATGCAATGACAAGGAAACTATAAATTCGGTGACTCACACAGGCAGTAATACTGTATTTCTCATCAACTTTGCCCATTCCAACAAAAAACTACATTAGTAACTTCTCTATTGCCACCCAGACTATGTCTTAGTGGTTCAGTAAATGGAGTTATTCAGATGGGATGACCTACACTCCTCTTTGACTCAGATGATTTGGGTCATCTGAATCATTCTTCCTCTTCCACATCTCAATACTTTTTTAATTCTTTCTTTTACTTTGTGTCACAGAAAAGAAAAAGATGGATTTATTTCTGACTAGGACCAATTCCTCCATCTCTGCATTTGATCCCATTCCAACCATCTTCCACCAGGATATAAACTTTCTTTTGCCCACAAGTCTGTTGATAACAGAAAAAAATAAAACCTGACTTTTTCCCTCCTCTCCCAATTAACCACAGTCCCTCTTTTTCCTATTTTTTCACAGTCAATTTTCTTGCAAAGTTAATCTATAACTAACACTTCCTCTTCATCATTTCCTTTTTACTTTTACTCCCTTACAATTGAACTATCCTGCCCACTCTCCCAAAACTGCTCTATTAAAAGGTCATTCACTAATGTTTTTTTCTTTCTTAAATATTCATAACAATATTTTTATTTATAACAAGAATAGCAATAATCCATATGTCCGATGACTGAGGAATGGATGAACAAATTTTGAGAAGTTGATATGATAGAAAGCTTCCCTCTTTAAGAAACTGCATATATCAAGAACACTAAGGAATAAGGAAAGACATAAAGGGATACCAGGTGAATAAAGCTGAATCTAGCCAACAGGATTCCCACTATTTATGGCACCAATTATCTTTTAATTGGCATATGCCCTGTCTTCTTCTCAGTCTTTCTCATCTCTGACCAATCTGCAGCATCTGATAATACTGGCCACTCTTATTTCTTCTTCTTCATCTTCTTTTTTTTCTCTTAATTTCCAGAAGGTCATAGTTGTAGAGCTGGAAGGGGCTTTAGAGTCCATTTAGTCCTTCCATATGAGGAAACTGAAGCCCATGAAAGTGAAATGACTTGCCTAAGGTCATATAGCTAACACCTATCAGAAGTGGTATTTGAATCAAGTCTTCTAACCCCAATGTTAGTTATGTCAGTTATTATAAACTCAACATACCTCAAAGAGAATTTATTTTTCCACCTAAAACTGCTTCCTTCTAATTCACCTATTTCTAGCAATGGAAGCCCCATTTTTCCCCAGTCAACCATGCTCAAAAGCTTAGCCCTATGTTTAACTCTTTCTTTTTTTGTAAACCTACATTTAATCAGTTGCCAGGACCTGTCAGCTATGACACAAAACTCTCTGGGGCATTGGCCAGTCTTTTCTCTTTGCACTCTTGCCACCTTACTACATGAGTTTATTATTACCCATTTGGACTATCCCAATACCCTCCTAATTGGTCTTTTACTCTCTACTCTCTCCAACATATTTTTTTCAAGGTATGAAACAGTTTTATTCTCACATTGAAAAGGAATGATAAGCATTCAAGTGCCTTAGCACGATCCCAGTCAGTTGAGGTGCCTCTTTGTGAGAGCTGCTCATTATCTATTTTACATTTCACACCCCCTGAATTAATTCTGACCCTATTGATCCATATTTCAATCTTCCTTACGCAAAAATCTCATTTCATTTACTCTGCTGCTTGAAAACCCATTGAGGGCTTTATTTAATAAATCTAATAAAATCCTAGCAAGCACCTCAGCCTGACATTTAGGACCTTTCACAAACTGGTTCCACTCTATTTTTCCAGCTTCATTTCTTATGACTACTCCCTATGGTGCTGTCTATCTGTACTAGGATGCAGCTAGGTAGCTCAGTGGATAGATCACTGCGCCTAGAGTCAGTAAGACCTGAGTTCAAATCCTGCCTTTGACACATACTAACTGTGTGACCATGGTGAAGTCACTTAACATCTGTTCACCTTAATCCACTGGAGAAAGAAATGGCGAGCTCTTCCAGCATCTTTGCCAAGAAAATCCCATGAACAGTATGGTCCACAGTGTCATAAAGGGTGACATATGACTGAACGACAACTATCTGTATTACTCATCATTCAGCATACATGTCTCAGTTCCCACATTCTCTTACAGTTGACATGACTTTGCTTATGCTGTACTTTAAACAACACCTAGATGGCACAGTGGATAGAACACTGGACTTGGAGTCAGAAAGACCTGAATTCAAATACAGCCTCAGACACTTACTGGCTATATGACCCTGCACAACTGTAGCACCAATGCAATATTCATAGCATCAAACATTTATTCAGACACCAGAAAACTGAATCCCCAAACCAGAAAGCCAAATCCATCACAGCAGCAAAGAAATTAATACACCGTAACACCACAGAAAGTCACACCATCCTTTAGCCTTTCCACAAACCAACACTCACAAGCCTAATTGTTTCCTTGCCTGCCATCCTCTCTCTCCCCCACCATCTAACTGCTCTGATTCCCAGCTTCCCGTGGGCTCTGCTCCACCCTTCAGGAAATTCCTCCCACCACAGGCTCTGTGTGATTATATTCTACCTATTAGGGGGCAGGGAATGTCTTCAAATGCAAGGAAGATCTTCAAATTCCCTTAGGTCTATTAAGGGGCAGGGAAGATCTTCAAATTTCCATTACCATTATAGCAACTCACTTAACCTCTGCCTCAGTTTCCTCAACTATAAAATGGGGGTAATAGAGTATCTACTTCATGGGGTTAGTACGAGGATCAAATAAGGTAATATTTGTAAATAAAGCATTTAGCATGGTGTTTAGCACATAATAGGAGTTTAATAAATGCTTGCTTCCCTCTCTCCTTATAGTTTAAATATCTTCACCCCATTTCCACCCACTGAGTCTCATTCAAGGTCAAATGCTACCTCCTCCATGAAATTTTCCATAATTCCTCCCTGTCTCCATTTGGAAATAATTTTCTCTCCTCTTCCCACCTGTGTAACACTTGGTTTTATTACATATACTTAAAACCTAATGTGTATGTGTTGCATCCATCCATAGATTGTAAAATTCTTGAGGACAGGAACCATGTCTTATTTAAATCTTTATGTCACTCCTAGGGCATATTATTAATCTTCCTGCTGTTCCTCACTTCTGACATCCCAGCTTCTTTCTCTGTTACTTTGCATAGACTGTTTTCCTAGCCAGGAACACACTCCTCCTTTACTTTTTCATCTTAGCGTAGATAGTGAGTTTCCTTCAAAACCCAGTTCCCATACCACCTCTTATGGGAGGTCATTCCTTATCCCCTTAGCTACTAGCACCTCCCTCATATAACCACCCTGTATTTATTTCTGATGTATTTTAGCTTGCATGTGTTGTTTCAGAAGGTAGATTGAAGGACAGGTATTGTCTCACTTTTGTCTCTGTATCCTTAGGGCCTAAATAGGTATTTAGTAAATAATTATTGATTGACTGCATATAGTAGATGTCTAATAAATATTTATTGAATTGGAAAGAAAGGATTGCTCATCAGGGTAATCTAAGGACCAAGAACTGGAAAGCATGAGACATAATTTCAATTGCATTCTTAAGTGAACCTCATTCAGCTATTAAAGATGAGACTATATGGCCAAGATAATCATTCTACTTAACCAAACAGTCTAATTATTTCACCCTGATGGATAATTCTAATTAGTTGCTTGACTGATTCAATTATTCTTCAGAAGTTAGACAGTGGAGAAAGGGATTGATTGACTGCATAGCTACAGCATTTATAGCAGGACTGTGCTTATTAATACATACCCATGGCCAGAGTGTTTTCTTGGCTTACAATACTATTACCCTCTTAAGTCTAACAAACTAAAACAGTGACTGGTCCCTTGTGCTTTCATCTCCAATCAGAACAGGATCATCTCTGTTCCCTTGGGATTAGAATTTAAGAGAACAGGAACGCTTGTAAAAAAGAATTTCCTACTTAAGTATGAACAACTAGGTTCCTTCAGAGTTCTCTTCTGACTCTGACATTCTGTAGAATGTAAATATAATAGTGTATGTGTCTTTAAGGTCCATGTTAAAAAACTAGACCATTTGCAAATGGGATAACTCATCTGCATTTAGGTAGGTGCAACTTTTCCAGGGACCAATTGAAGATTATTTTAGAAGCATTTCTGTCAAGCTAAAAACCAAATAAGTTAATGAACAATGAGCTTTATTGATTTTATGATGAAATAAATTAAATAAAATTTCCCCTAATTCATATTTTTTTTTGCTTTTTGCTTTTTGGAATGGGAACACTTTATTGATACAGTGATTTGGGACTCACTGATTGCTAGCTCAAGTGCTTTTAAAATGGATGTCAACCTGAATAAAGTTACAATTATGCATTTGGGTAAGTTCAGAAGGCAATTTTTCTGCTGGGTTCTTTTGTTTTCTTTTACATGGACCATAACATGGTTATTCAGCTGATTTCTGTTGCTTAATATTTGATTGTTTCCCGTTTATGTGAATGGCTGCATGGGTGTGGGCTGGATGATATGGATAGAATTCACAGAATGCATAGTCCTTGTTCCTAGAAGTTGATCAGATTGAGAAGTCATGTTTAAATGTTGCTCCTTCTCCCAGTAAAACATAGGTCTTACCAATCTCTTCATTAGTTATGGCTCTTAGTATATCTATATATCAACTATATCAAGAATTATTTCATGATACTTTCCTCAGAAAGATTTGAAACCTATTTATACAAAAATGAAAAATGGCAAAAAAAAAACCCAACTATAAAATCATGATTTTTAAAAGATAATACAAGAGATAACCAGGAGAATTTAGAAGGATATTAGGGAAATTAGCAATGGCAAAATATACTGGTCTGACTGTTTCATCAAGACAAAACAAGAATATCTTTTTAGATAGTTTTAAAAAATGAAAATGGAATATATACCAGAGACTGTAAATCTTTTGAATGACATTACACTTTATGCACTGAAATGTTTATCGCGATAATCTGTAAGGATTTGAAAATGTGAATGTGTTCTTCCTGTAAACTTACATGTGTTAGACCAGGGGTGGGGAACCTGCGACCTCGAGGCCACATGTGACCCTCTAGGTCCTCAAGTACGGCCCTTTGACTGTACCCAAACTTCACCCTGTGAAGCTAGACGGTAGATGTTGTCCTCCTCTCCCAAACATCCTCACTTGTTCAGTTGATGTAACTACAGGATGTAATCACCAACGTTGAGATTATTTTTGTTGTATCCCTTAAAGGAACAGGTACTGTTTTAGGGACAGGTACTGTTTCATTTTTGTCTTTAGCACAGTGTCTTTCATATACTAGGAGCGTAATAATTTTTTTTATTAAATCACCTGTTTGATAATATGATAAGCCTATTTATTATTTGTACATTATATTAACATTGTGGCCTATGTTAATACCATAGATCAAAATGAAAAATTGACTTTATCTATTTATTAGCACAGACGTCAGTGAAAAGTAAATACTGATAAATCAATACCATCATCTGATCTAGGAATATTTCAGTTCACTTAATAGTTTAGAGCTTGAAATGATGTAGAAATTTTTGATGAAAATATTAGGTTAACAAAGGACATAAAAACTTTTGTTAAAAACATTCATTATATACATTTTAATTCTGTCCATTAAGTCAACAATTGTCCAATTCAGATTATAGTTTGTGTAGTCCTTTTACTGACTGTTAGAATGCAAGCCCCTTAATGTGAGAGATGGCTTTGTTTCTGTCTTTGTAGCCCCAACATCAGCACAGTGCCTGGCACATAATAAAACATGCTTTTTGAAGGAGTGAATGAAATGATTGGCTAGATTCCTGCTAAGTACATACCGAATGCCAGTAAAGTACCTATGTAATTGCTTGCTGGATATCTCCACTTGACATCTCCAGCTGACATTTCAGAAATTTCACTCATCATCCTTTTTTTCACAAGCCTGCCCCCTTTCCCCATGATCCTACTACTTCTGATGGCACTACCATCTGCCTATTCATTTAAACTCAGAACTCTACAGTCATTGCTGACTCATCCCTCTCCCTCAACCCCCACAGCCAATTAGTTACCACGTTCTTTCTGTACCTCAAACCTCTCTGACATTTATCCATCCACTCTTTTGTATTCTCAGTGACAACACCCTAGTTCAAATCCTCATTAGCTCTTTCCTGGACTACTGTATTTAGCCTTTTAACTGTCCTTTCTGTTTCCAGTCTTTTCCCTTTCCAATCCATCTTTCACAGAGCTGCCAGCGAGATCTTCCTAACACACAGGTCAGGTCACACCACTCCTCTGTGCCATGACATTCTGTGCCTGCAGTAGCCTACTGGAAGAGAGATAACCTCCTTAATTTTGCATTCAGGGCCTTGCATAATTCAACTCCAATCTATGGGCCTTATTCTATTCACTTCTACCATGCATTTCATACTCCAGACAAACAGGATTATCTTCAGTTCATGATCTTGACTACCTTTCCTCTTCATCTTTCCTCCTTGCATATAAAGTCCCTCATTGACCTGAATGCTCAATCCTTACATCTATACTTTAGAGATCCTTCCTCCCTCACTCTCCTCCCTACTTTCAAAACCCAACTCATGTACATGCTTCCATAATAAACTTTCTCTCATTTTGCTTGCTACACTGCTTAACTTTTATGCATTTAATAATATTTTAACTATAGTTATTTGCATAAATGTCTCAGATAATTTCACCATCAATAATCCCATCCCATATAAACACATGAACTATAAACTCCTTGAAGGCAGGTATTATCTTTTTTTTTTCTATTTGTATTTGTCAATACCTAGCATTTCTTAGATTGAAGTAGAAGGACAAAAATGTGATTTGAATATTCCTTGAAATATAATTTGTGACCTACTTCACCACCTTTATGTAGGTTATATAGGGCATACACATTGTAGGATATTATATGCGTAATAAGGTGGATGTTAATCCTGTGTTACAACAGGATTATATTTATGCATAAGAGACTAAGAACTTCCTTTTTAGGAAGATTCGAGATCTTGGGAAGTAAAAATTTATTTTCTTGCAACTAAGAGTAGTTCTTAATATTTTGTTCATAATTTCTCACAGGGATAACCATAGGCTCAATACTTCATGTACTTAGGATAAGAAGCTGTCTCTCATCACACATAAGAAGTACATCTTCTCTTCTGGAAGGAGACTCAAGCAAATCCATATACTTAATTTGCTGGAAGTTTAATTGTAAGGCTTATTCTCATCATTTTTAATGTTTTAATCCAGTAAGTTTTCTAAGTCACAATAACTAGAATATATCTGCCAGAGAATAAAAACAATCATATTCGATTTTTGTCCCTACATCTAGGTGTGACTATTTTTGAAACATTTTAAAGAATTTGAGAAATGAAAATTAAGCCTCCACTCCATCCATGCTGAGGCACAGGACATAGGTATCATTATTTCTGTTTAGAAGACAGACTCTGAGGTTAAGGTGACTCATGAACAGCCAAACAGACAGTCAGTAGGAGAGACCAAAATAGAACTCAAGGGCCGTGATTCCCACTCCCACGCTCAAACCACTAGACCACCCTCCCTACTGTGATTGAGGCACAAGGCGTTTCCTGGAAATTAATGACTTTCTGAGGAGTTGATGGTCTGAGGTCACCTAAGTGGTCATCAAGTACCTCATGTCTCAAGGTCATTCTCAGTATTCAAAGCTAAAAATGGCAGAAAGAAACACAAAAATATAAGCATCGACATTGTTGTATATAGATGGTAATGTTCTATTTGCCTTTTACTGAGTAATTTTGAGAAAATGCCATCCAATCATAAGCTTTGAATAATCTTCTTACATTCCATTTATATATTTCCAGTGCATCTCCCCTTACACACAAGGCACTTTGTATACAGCAAGAGTACACTCCAGCATGTTTCACTTGTTTAGAGGAATGATGTTTTATTAAGTGGATTTTGCTTTTTGTCTTATGTACTCTAGAGAAGAAAATGAAGGTATTTTCTACAGCAGTTTATATACTCTTGAATTGATCTTAAAACCATCATAAATGGCATGTGGCTGTAAAGAGTGCCCAAATTTGCAAGCAACTAATCATTTTGATTTACCTAGAAATTTTCAAGAACTTAAGAATTTTTATTTTTTTGGTAAAGGAATGCTTTTAAAAATATAACCCCCCATCTGGGAATATTGACACAAACAAAATGTCTTTAAGAAGACCAAGGAAGAACAGAATCAGTAACAGATCTGATAAAGTTAATATACATTTTTTCCCATCCCGCCCTTATCCCTCCCCTTTTCAAATATTAAGTTATCCAATGCAAATAGTCCTTTCCAGTAACTGAAGTCACTCATTTTCCTACACCTCTGTAACTGGAGGCATACAAATCTATTCCACTTTCTGAGGCTGCTTTCACGGGTTGGGTAGGAAGAGACATTTTAAAAAACTTTTTGGCTCCTCTAAATCTTTCTGCCATGTTCTTACACCTTATAAAAATCCACACATTGTGATGTGAAGAGGTATTACTGTTGCTGGGGCTTTTTTCTCTCACGGAGGAGATTTTCTTATCCTTACACTGATACGCAGCTGATTTTGTAAGCATTTTAATGTTTCCCATCTCCAAATTTTGAAGATGTTTTTTTTTGCTAGCTTTATTTTCATTAACTTTACAGTCAAGAGCCAGTCTGGGATAGTAGATATAAAGCTCATCTGAGACTCAACACTTGGTTCAAGGTCTATCTGGTTGTGAAACCTTGGGGAAATCACTTAAACTCTTTATGTGCCAGGAATCTCTCTATGACTACAAGTTGAAGGTCTTCTGCTTTGGTAAGAAGAATTTCCAATAATGGGGGAGAAACAAAACAAAACAGTGGTATTATCTTTTCATTTAACTTCCTGCTAGGAGTTTGTTTTTTCTCCATAGAAATTACAGATTCAATTCACAGAGCACACAACAGCCATCCTCAATTAAGAAAGGGAGACAGTGAACAACAAACAGATTACAAACCAAAAAAATAAAAAATAAACAAGGAATTCTTATACACCTTCATGTTGATCAGAAAGAGTAACCTGGAACTGATTGAAGGGCCCTGGCCAAAATAGCAAGTTCTTGTGGTGAGACAGCTGATACGACCAGGCTAGAAAACCTCTCCACTACTTCCTGTGGTCACTTAAATTCCACAGGATTGCAGAATGGGAGGACTTGTTAAATAAAGATTCTTTAGAATTTTCTCATCAGAGAGAGGCCTGGGAAACAGCATTTGACTCAAAATAAGATGATTTCAGTTCCTTGAACAGACCCGAAAGAACTAAAAAAATGTTTCCCCTGCTTATCCTGGCTTGGTTCCCATGAAATTGAGAGGCTTAAGTCAAAGGAAGTGTCCTGGGTAGAACTAGTTAAACCTGAAGTTTTGCCAGTGTTGTACAAGCAGTAGAAGTCTTCGTATATCCAAGTGTTCCTCCTTTGATGCATAGGGTAGAATCTCCAGACCTGTTAACTTTTTGAAACTAGAAGCAACTCTCTTCTTTAAGAAGGAGAAGGGTGAAGTGGAAAGTGTTAAGACCATGTATGACCCAGAGCAAGTAACTTCTTATCTATGGGTGTCAGTTTCCTCATCTTTAAAATGAGTTGGTTATAACAGATCAATGGTGTCAAACTCAAATAGAAAAGGAGCCACTCAACCATACCTTGTAGGCCACATATGTTTTTTTATCAAATATTTCCCAATTAAATTTTAATCTGGTTCAGGGAATTCTCAGTAGCATGTAGCTTATGGGTAGCATATTTAAGACCTTTAACATCTAGTCACCCAGATGACTTCTAATGTCCCATCAAACTCTAAATCTATAAACTCCCCCTTTTTCCTAGAATAATTTCATTAATATGAAATTTCCAGGGAGATGAGTCTGTTTTTGCACAAAAGAGCATTCTTTAAACACTCACTGGGTGTCACCATGTGTGTTAAGCTCTGAGGATACAAATACAAAAGCAAAGATAGCCCTTACCCTCAAGGAACTTACATTCTAATAGGAAGAGACAACACATAGTGGGAGAATGATGGCCAGCCAGGAGTAATTTGAGCTAAGAAAGTTATAAGGATGCTAAGCTGGGACCTACGGGACTTACAGAAAAAATGTCATTGCTGGTTTAATTGTTGTTCCAAAGGTGGAGTGTGGGGAGGAGGAGCTGACAAGTATGATTTGTCATCCTCAAAAACACGAGGCAGAAAAGCTACTGGCAAAGCTGTTGAGAAGATCGCTGGGGTCTTCTAGAAATATAGGTCCAGGGGAGGCAGTCACTACTCAGAAGGGAAGTCCTAGGGCAGAAGCTGCAAAGAAGAAAGAATGAACACTTCCAGGGTATGGTTTATGGGTCCAGGAAAGTAGGCTGCTCATGAGGCTACTGAAAGATGACTAGGGAATCATCTTATTGTAACTCTATAGTTTGTATAAATAAAGTATTTACTACATATCTCCAGGAGTTCAGAATACTATGTTGACATTAAGAAATTTAAATGATATTAGGATCATTCTGTGGTAAAATAGCAGGCCTAAGAGTCAGAAAGGCCTGGGCTTAACTACTGGCTGTGGGCAGCTGACAAGTCACTGTACCTTCCAGTGTTCCCAGGGACTCACTGAAACTACAAATTGCAGAAGAGTTGACATTCTTCATTAGCAGAAGGAGTTTCTCCTATACCAATGAAAATCACAAGTACATGAAAAATAAAATATCATTACAGCTAAGATGGGGTTCAGATAGCCTGTTGAAGTTGATAGCAAGTGTAGTAGCAAACATGTTTCATGTGGAGTCAAGAAGGCCTGGAATTGAACCCACCCTCTCAACCTTTCCCAGCTAGTTTTCTTTGGGCAAGTCGCTTAAATTCTCTAAATCTCTGTTTCCTTTTTCTGAAAAGTGGGGAAAATAATAACTGCAAGAAACTTTTCCTTATCCCTCTCAATGCTAGAGCTTTTCCACTTAGATTACCCTCACTCTACCCTGTATGAGTTTTGTGTGTTCAGTGCTGTTTGCATATTGTCTCCCTAGTTAGAATGTGAAGACAGCGGCTGGTTTGCCTTTCTTCGTATCTCCAGTGCTTAGCATACTGCCTGGCTTCCAGTTAGAGTTTAATAAAAGCTCATTGTCTTGGTCTGTTGACTTCCAATGCAAAAATATTCTAGGTACCACAATTTGCTTAACAAGTCCACATTCAATGAGCATTGACTTTGTGTCCAGTTCTTACTTCTACAAAAAAAAAAGTGCTGCCACAAATATTTTAACCCTTCCTTTTATGGAAGAAGAAACTGGAGAGCTAAAGAACTTGTTCAAGGTCACCTGGGTAAGTGAATAGCACATCTTGTGACATCAAAGCTGTCCCTCTCTTTATTTCTTTGTTAGTGTTGTTTTGAGTTTATTTTACTCATGTTTTACCTTCATTTCCTGCTGCTCCCTTCACTTAGTGGCTTTAAAGTTTCTTCACTCCAAGATTTTCCTCTCTCAAAAGAAATGGATTCATTTATTGCTGAGTTAAGTCTTTGTCAACGCTTGGCTCTGATGTGATATGATTACACCTAGTAGGATAAGAAAAGATTGACTTTAGGAACAGATTCAGAATGGAGCACAGAGGCCATCTATAGCAACCCTTATTTTATAGATTAGGGAAAGACGGCCTATGGAAGTTATGTGACTTCCTCAAGGTGACACATGTAGAAACTGCCAGAAGATCTGAACCCAGAATTAGTTCAAAAGGGTGTCAGACTCAAACAGAAACAAAGCTGCTACTCTTCACATAAGAATCCCTGCAGGCAGATAGCTTTAAAATATAATGTTCTTCATGTTTTGTTGAATTCTAATTTATTTTGTTAAATATTTTCCACTTCCATTTTATTCTGGTTCAGACAGCACTGGGGAGTGCTGCCAGCTACATGCACCTGGGGGATGGTTGACACCTCAGCATTACATTATACCCTATGCCATACCTCCGCACCCTCCATATCCTCCACATCCATAAAAATAATATACCAGTCAGGGACTCATTTGGGAATGTTTAGAGGAGCAGGTGAGTAGTAGAAAGAATAGAAAGCTAAATTCATGTCCCCTGGTATTCTTGGAAAAGAACTATGGAGGCTTGAATACTCATGAAAGTCGAAAATGGTTTTGAGGACCACTTAGGAACGTGTGATCGTTTGTGGTATTGGAATCTGCTAGCTAATGGCTAAGTGGATATGTGTTCAACCTAATAACAATTTTAGTTGAGGTATAGTATTGAGGAGTAGAGCAGAAGAAATGTTATATGTTCCCTTGCTGAAGTACTCACAAAACTAGGGAGCATTTTGTTTTCCTATAGAGTCAGAAGGAAATGATGAGAAGACATGTTTTCTTGGTTACCACCTCCCTTTACATATTTGTATTTACTCTCCTAATTCACTTCTCCAGAATGCTTTACTTTTTTATATCTATTTTTTATGTCCTTAAAACACACACTCATTTAGCATGTGTAAAATAAGGGTACTGGATTCAATGGCCTACAAAGTCCCTTCTGTCTCTAAAGCTCTGCTCCTGTCCAAGCTTTGGTGGAACAGAGAGGGCTGATTGCCTATGCTTGCTGAGTTCCTTCATTTTGGGAAAGGGTGTGGTATTTCAAGGAGGTTGCATCAATTCCATTCAGGCAAATGAAATGAATTGGAAACCCATGCTCCAACTAAACATTGCAAATCAATTTTAGCTCTCCTTTGCCTCTCATTGAATGTGCTTGCTGCATGAATGATTCATGGTGAACCAGCAAGTCAGCATAGTCATTCTGAGAGAACACTAAGGGTTTACTTACACATAATTACTCAGAACTGAGTAGGAGGAAATCCCTGTCTGGGATCATGGGAGATAATGGAATTCCAACCAGAGATGCTTTGGCAAAGGAGGAGTACTTTCCCTTAGACCTAATTTAACTTTGAAATCCTTAATGAGTTGAATCATGTCATTCAACAAAATAAACAAGGAAGAGAAACATCATCTGGGTTCAGGCCAAAGCCTAGTACACTCAACTTTGGTCTTCCCCCATCATGGCCCACATGTTATAGTTTCCTATAAGCCAAGCCAATGGTTTTATTTCTGTGTTGTTGTTTTTTTTACAGCAAATTCCAAAAGCCAGGCACTAGCTAATGGTAATTAGTGAGCATCCGTTGGAGTTTATTCTTGCTGTTCTTCCCAAGCATGCATAATTTTTGTGAAGAGAAAAGAAAATCCAATTATCCCCAAATCCAGTCCGTTTGGCTCATCTGCTCTTGTGTTAGAACTTTAGAAATGGTTCTTTACAAATGAAAGGAAAACATATGGTACTTGATAACAGTCTTTTGAAACTTATTCATGATGTAACCTTGTTTATAAGATTAAAAAAATACATGGTCATTCTCATTATGGATATGGCCCAATTTAACAAAATCTGACACAGGAAAATCTAAACTTACAAAACAAAAAAGGGGTGATTATTCATGTTGTAAAAAAAGATTTACTAAAGGATTCCTTTATGTAGCAAGGAACCTGATTGCATTTAAAATGATGACTCTTACAAGTGATAAAACTGATTTACACAAAGCTTGTCAAAAATATATCTATTACACAAATCTATTTTCCCATATACAAAGTGAGGAGTATTTAGATAAAGGCCTAGGAGTGTAGTGATGGGCTCTGGACATTGATTGCACATATAGACATCCTCAGGTTCATGATAAATTTGCAATAGACTGTACTCTCCTGAAGTAGTGTTTTCTCCAGACAACAAAAATTCTCTTTAGAAAAATATTAATGCACCAAATAGAATCCTAGCTAACTTCATAGAAGAAAAATTTCCTGCATTGGCCATCTGCTGTTAACATTTTTGTCAGTGACATAGATGATGGTATGCTTTGTGTTGATCAGATATAATTTTCTCTTGAGTTATGGTGTAGTAGAAAGAAAAGTGAACTTGAGAGGTAGGAGCAACCTGGTTCTAAATCCTTCCTCTTATACTTATTAGCTATATGACCATGGGCAAGTGCTCACAACTTTTTCCAACCTCAGTTTCCTTATCTGTAAAATAATACCTGTTGTACTTATCTCACATATGATATTGCATATAAACCAATTTAAAAACTTTAAAGCATGATATAAATATCAGTTTCATATAGTTTTATAATCTTGGTCATTGTTATGGTGTGCAAACACATGAGAGAAGAAATTTGACCCTAAACTGGTGCCACACAGCTGAGTTTTTGAGTTTCCTTTGACAGAAAATTTTCTCTTGACCAATAAAGAATGCAGATAGAAATGTTTAGAACCCACCAGCTCAAAACTCAAGGACACTTTAAATCCTTTGGATAAACACTTTGATGACTTTATAGCATGAAAGGTATGAAGCAATTGCTTCAAGCCTGGTCATGGTTCTCTTCATGAACAGGCTGTCTTTGGTAACAATAGTATAACTTACAAGGTTTCTTTGAGAAAATTTAAGTGACCCAGAGGAAAAGTTCAGGGAAGTTTCTTATGAGTACCATACCATGACATTTTTTGATATTATCTACGTCAAGATCTTGGTTATGCAGAAAACATTCTGGCTATTTTCAATTTCCTCTAAAGTATTATTATAGAGTGGTACCTGGTCAAGTGACTTCAATAGTGTCCTATTGCAAATCCCAAGTCCTTAACCAGTATTCAAGGCCTTCACTTAATTTTGCTTATCCAACTTGACCTTCCATATTCTAGTCATCTATTTATAATAAATAAATAATAATAATTTTATAATTATTTATTTATAATCCCTGACAAGTCAAGTTCATTGCTGCCCCTAGGGTCCCACACTTCCCCTGTTCTGGAATCCCCTGCCACACTCATTTCTAACATCCATATCCAGCTTATCTTTCTGGTCCTTGATGAGATGGCTTTCCATGAGTCTGCTGCCAATTACTCCAACTCATATAGAGCTCTCTCTCTTCTGAACTTCTGTGTCATCCGTGGTCTCTAACACATAATTAAGGGTATAGGTGATTGAGAGGCAATGTAATAAGGTGAAGTATAAAGAGGACTGGATCCCCTTTCCCTCCAAAAAAAGAAAATAGAACAACCTTGAATATTATAAGACCTGTGTTCTTGCTGTACCTTAGGAATTTATTCACCAAGTGACCTTGGGCATGACATTTCCATCAGTCTCAGTTTCCATATCTGCAAAACAAAGTTTGTAAAAACCTTCCCTGTTTGTTTCACTGGG
Source organism: Petaurus breviceps papuanus (assembly GCF_028583685.1). Classification (NCBI taxonomy): domain Eukaryota; kingdom Metazoa; phylum Chordata; class Mammalia; order Diprotodontia; family Petauridae; genus Petaurus; species Petaurus breviceps. Next base: position 3,321,415 of record NW_027187263.1, on the reverse strand, counting down.
TTTCTGTGAAAGACAAGATGATCTTTCACATAATATTTATGTGAAAGCACAATATTAAGTACCATCATTTGGGACTAATATAATTTGACTATAGGTGATCGATACTCTCTAAAGACCATCACAATAGTCTTCCCACCTCTCCCAATAGTGCATGACTAGGGAAAGCAGAAAAGGAGTCAAGTAGTTCATCTATTTTTAAATAAATATTGATATGTTATATCTATCTATATGTACATATAGATATAGATATATATTGACATATGTATATGTAGAAGCATATGACTACATATACATATATGATTGGTTTATTATGCTTTATAGATGTATATCAAATACATATCTTTCTTATACATACTGATACTCATCAGCATACATTGATGACAAATTTCATACCATTGTCTGTATTAGTTTATAGTTTAGTTCATTTATTTAAATCAGTAATATACAACAGAAAGACCAAACAGTAATTATTTACCCTCCCCAGTTGGGGGGGGGCAGTCATGGTATAGTGGATGGAAAGGGGGATTTAGAGCAAGGATCACTGACTGGGAGTGGAGGCCAGGGGAAAATGGTGGTTTAAGTCCTCTTGTGTTGTATACAGGCTATGTGACTGTACAAGTCTGGTCTCAGTCACTTACTGTGTGACCCTGGGTAAGTCATTTAAACTCTGCTTCAGTTTTCTCATCTATAAAATGGGGATATTAATAGCACCTATCTCCCAGGGTTGTTTTGAGGATTAAATAAAATGTCATTGTAAACCCTATAGCATTATATAAATGCTAGACCTTAACTACTCAGGGATTTAGGCCAGAGGTGTTAAAAATACAGCTGGGGCCAGTGATGAACCACATGCAGCCAACTATACTTCCTATTGTGGCCCAAATAAGATTAAAATATAATTGGGAAATTTTAAACAAAATTTATTAAAAATGCAAAAGAATATAATAATGCTGATATATGGTTTTCTAAGTCAATATGCAGCCTATAGGAATTCTTACATATAGTTTAGTGGCTCCCATTTTTATTTTTTAGACACCACTGCTCTAGGCAATCCTTTAAGACTATGTTGAAAAGAAGGTACCAGTCTTTATTGGTTGAGGAGTGGTATCACCAAGAGTTCCCTATAGAAATGAAATCACAGGGCAAGTCCTTGTCTCTTTTTTATTTTCTCCAGAAGAACCTTATTATAACCCATGTATTGACTTGAGATTGGAAGGAGGGTCCTGTACAGCTCCAATAACTTTCTCTCATTAACCCTGGTGTAGCTCCCATAGCCATCTACCATTAGCACATTAGTTTAATTAGTTTGTTAATTCAATTCAACAGAAGTTTATCAGATTAGCTAATTGGCCCTTTGGAAACCAGGCAGAAACTGTCCCAGAGGAGATGCCTGGAATCAAAGAGAGGTTAGAGGAGGAGGAAACAGCTAACCCTGAAGTGGGGGTGAAACTGACAACTGTGGGAAATGACTATATATGGCAGGAGTCCAAGTGGAGCACACAGTAATCTTCTTTGCTTTGAGGTAGGAGAGTGGTACTTTAGAGCTTTGGGCCCAAGCTCTATTTACCTCCAAGGCTAATATTTTAATTATTTAACTATTTTAATTAATTATATTAATTGTTTAAAGATAAAAGGTAAGGTTTCTTTTTTCCTTACCCTAATAATGATGAATCAATGAACAGGTATAGACTCATTCATTAGTTTTAGTTAAAAACTCCAGGTTTATACTTTAAAAAGTCTTTTTGAGAATTTGAGTCACTCTTTGCTCTCTCCCTCTCTCTCTCCCCGCTCTCTCTTCCCTCCCTGTCTATGCCCTCCCCCCTCTCCCTGTCTCTTACACACTTCCAAGCCATCTCCACAATATGCCTTCTTCTTCCCAGCTGTCATACTCATCTTCCTCCCATTGGAACCTTCAACTCTGTCTCCAAATCTCTGATTCTGGTATATGAGTCTACCTTATCTTGTAGAACGCTCCTCCATGCTACTTTCCTGCTATTTCCTCACTATGCCTGTAATATTACCCATTCTTCCCTTCTTGCTAATACCTTTTCATGTGTTGACTTCCCCATTAAAATGTAAACTCCTTGAAGGTAGGGATTTTGTTGCTTGACTGCATTTTAAATTTAATTTTTCAATTAACAAGCATTTATTTTTTCTCCTTTCTAACTCTTCTCCCCCTATTTTTATTGGAAAAAGAAAAAAAATTGATAACAAATATGCATAGTAAAACAAAACAAATTCCTATATTGACAATGTTCATAAAAGCAATTCTCATGTTTCATCTTGAATCCCTTACCTTTCTGTTAGGAGGTAGATAGCATTCCTTAACATCAGTACTCTGGAATCATGGGTGATCACTGCATTGATCAGAATTTTTAAGTATTTCAAAGTTATTTATCTTTCAAATATTGCCTTCCTTCTCCCTCATTTCTGCTTACTTTACTCTGTATCAGTTCAAAGAAGTATTCCTCATTTTTTTTCTGAAATGAGTCCATCATTTCTTATGCCGCAATTTGCATCAGTTCATAGGAGTATTTCCTGGTTTTTCTAAAATGGTTTCATTATATTTTAGATCACAATAGTGTTCCTTTCAATTCATATGCTATAATTTCTTCATCCAGTCCCTAGCTGATTGGAACCCTTTTCAGTTTCAATTTCTTTGTTACCTGAAAAAGAGTTGCAACAAGTATACATATAAGAGTCTTTTCCTTTTTTAAAAAATTTCTTTGAGATGTAGACATAATGGTGTTATTGGTTGGCAAAAGTTTAATGACTTTTTGAACATAGCTCTGAATTGCTTTCTAAAATGACTACACTGATTCACAATTCCTCCAAAAATGCATTAATCTGCTTGTTTCTTCTAGCCCTTCCAAATTTGTCATCTTCCTTTTTTTTTTTTTTTTGGTCATTTGTCCAACCTGATGAGTTTGAGGTAGAACCAAAAAATTGTTTAATTATAATTTCTCTAATTATTGTTAATTTAGATCATTTCTCCTATGGCTACTTAGCTAGGATTTCTTCTTTTGAAAATGTGTTCTCCCAATGCTTAGCACAGTGCCTGGAATATAGTAAACACTTAATAAAAGTTTGCTCACTTACTCTGTCTACATATGTATGTATGTGTATATATATATATATATATATATATATATATATATATATAGGTATGCATCCATCTATCTATCTATCTATCTATCTAGTACCTTTCACCCCAATAAAACTGCAAACTTTTTGTCTATGTACTTATTTATTTTTCTATCTACTGTTTGTAGCATGCTATGTCTTACAATTTTCTAAATCTCTGATAGAACCTAGCAGAGTGCTGAACATAAAGAAAGCATTCAATAACCTATTATAAATTGATTATTAACAAAAAGTTTCTACTTACATCCTACTCTGGTACCTCATCATGATACAGAGGTGACTGGACCTTCTAGAGTTCTTTCAGAAAATAGGCATTTCCAGGTCTTACCAAACTAGTAAAAAGCTGAATAAGTGCCTTTTAATGTGTGTCTATCATTGAGAATCATCTCTTAGTTAAGGGGGAAGAACCTCATTAGAAGATTGAACATGAAATGAGAAATTATTTTGGCCATAGTAATTTAGGTAGGTTATCTACTAAAGTTCAGGGGCTTGCAATTTACATCAGTGGATGGGGTAGATACATCAATGAGATCATGGATCTTGTGAATTTTTTTTTGCATTAAGATGGCATATAACATTAATATATATTAATATACGCATTGGCATGTGTTTTAAATCAATACAATATCCTACAAAACTGATCCCTTCCTCTTTCCAAAATCTTTATTAATACTCTTTTTAAAACCTGAACCAGAGCTGGAGAAGACACCCTTATACTGAGATTGGGTTGGAAACTTTAAGGAGCCCAAAACACCTCTGTTGAAGAAATTTAGAAGGATGTGCAAAGATCTTTTATAATGGTCATGTAGGAATAGACATCCTCACAGAGTCAAATCAAGAGACCTTGATGTATCTTAGAACATTCTGTATGAAACAAGGCAACCATTGAAGAGTAAGAGAGTAATGGATAATGGAGTACAGATCATAGTTATAGAGAAGTCTGTGGAACCACAACTTTATCTTCTGCATTAGTCAATCAACTATCATATTTTTTTTTCTATAGCAGTAACCTCAATCTTAATTGATGGCCATTTGTAATTTTAGTAACCCGAGACTACTGACTAAATGCTTATTTCTGAGGCTGCATTAATGAAATTTCCAGGATTAGTTTCATCCAGAACGGTCTTGAAGTGTTTTACTGTCAAATTATCTGAGGAAATTGCACTTATGCAAATACCAGAGATGCTATAGGCCAGTGGGGTGTAGGGTGTGGGGAGGAATTTTCCTACTCAAAGTCTGGCTTCCCTTCAAATCCATCTAGAAAACACTTTCTACAGTTTGTATGACTGGAAACATGGAAGGACATTCTTGGGTGGGCCCATGTGTTTCATACAATGCAATCTCAAATGCTTTCAATTAGTGACTCAGGTAGAAAGGGATAAGCTGTGTGGAATCTTGATGAATAGGAATGGGAAAAGTATTTGTAGACAGAGATTAGGAATGAACCCAAGCTGTCTGGTTGAGCATTACCTTGTGTATGTCTGAGGGGCACCGTGATGATGGGATGGGAGACAAAATAGTCTAATGGAAAAATCTGGGGCTGGGAGTCAGCATACCTAGGTTCTCAATTTAGTTCAACCACTTGTAGTATGGAATCTGGGGCAACTCAAATGTTTTGATACCTTTAAATTTAGGGTAATAAAAATATTCTTGATTACCTAACACATGTTGATAGATTCATTCATTCTAGCTACATATAGAAACTTGGACAATATTTGTTTTTCATCCAATTTGTCATTCCTATATAGTTGATTGGACCATTTTTTTTCCCATTGGTATGGATTTCACTGAGAAGACTTCAGACTTTTAAGGACTTAATGAAATTAATATATTTTCATCTGTAAAGAATAACATTCAGAGGAAATCTACATAGAATCGTTCCTTCCTTTGAATTCTTCCAGAATATCTTCCATGGCTTTGGTTAACAGACATCTTTGTTCTAATAGGGTTTTTTTTTTTTCCTGCCAGAGTTTTGTTGATGTATTTTTGCCTCACTCATTTTTATTATATTGCTTCCCTTACCTGTAATCCAACACTATAGTATCTTGTCTTATAGCAAATCCAATGGAAAAAGTGACTATATATGATAGCATATTAAATAAAGCAAATTAAGAAAAGATATTTTACCAAAAGTGCTGTTAAATTCCAGATAACCTTCATCTATCTATCTATCTATCTATCTATCTATCTATCTATCTATCATCTATCTATATCTACATATATAGCTTTCTCCAGATCTATCAATTTAATAACCCTCTAAAACAAGGAAGTAATGTTAATCTGGCATAGCCTGTTCTCATGACACTATATTGGCTCTTTGTAATTAATGCTTCCTTTAACTATCTCTTTACTGACCCATTCTAGAACTTTCCGAGGAACCTAAGTCAAATTTACTGGACTGAAGTTCACAGATTGTCTCTTCTCATTTTTGAAAATGAGGACATTTGTCATATTGTAGTCCTGTAGTATCTCTCCAACATCTTTCCTTGTTCTCTATAATCTTTCCACTATCATTGCCAGTGGTTCAGCAGTCACATCTGCCAATTCTTTCAGAACACAAGGATATAGTTCATCTATACTACATAATTTGAATTTCTATTTTTACAAACCCCATTTTATTTAAATTTTTTCAATGATAGGTAAAAATTTTTTTCTTTAACATTCTTTTTCTTTCTTATTTTTGGAGGGGGGAAGGCAAAGCAATTGGGGTTAAGTGACTTGCCCAAGGTCACACAGCTAGTTAAATGTTAAGTGTTTGAGGCTGGATTTGAACTCAGGTTCTCCTGAGTTCAGGGTTGGTGCTCTATTCACTCTGCCAATTAGCTGCCCCAACATTCTTTTTCTAAAGTTTTGCATTCCATATCCTTTACTTTCCTCTCCCCCACCACCCCAAAAAGGCAAATAATTCAATATAGATAATACATGTGAAGTCATGTAGAAAATATTTTCATATTAACCATGTTGCAAAAAAAACCCCACAGAACCTCAACCCCCCCCCAAATAAAGTTTAAAAGTATGCTTTGATTTTTATTCAGGCTCCATTAGTTCTTTCTATGGAGGAGGATAGCATTTTTTATCATAAGTCTTTCAGAGTTGGTTTGGATCATGTATTGCTCAAAATAGTTAAGTCCTCCATTGATGATCCATACAGTATTGTACAATATTACTATTACTGTGTGCAATGTTCTCATTCTGTTCACTTGTAACTTGAATTCCTAAAGGTCAAGTAGGGGCTACTTATAACCTCCTTACTTATCTTTTTTCTGATTCCTTATTAACCATTTTTTTTGTTCTGTTATTTCCAGTCCCATGATAATTTTCCTTTGCAGAGAAAGCAGAATGAAAATAGTATGAAGCAACACTTTCTCCACGGTTGCCAATTATCAGCATCTCATCTATCCCAAGATGAAGTCCTATCCTTCCTTTGATCTTTGGATTTCTTCTAACATAGTTAAAAGAAGCCTTTTTATCATACTTAGCCTTCTTTACTAGTCTCTGATCATTCTGAGTTGTATCACTTTAGACACTATTTTTAGAGGATCATGTCATGCTCTTATATTCATTGTTATTTTCACTTGCTTCCATCTTATGTATGTACCTTTAAAGAAATTGTCAGTTGATGAGTTCCCCATGCACTGACACCAGCCTTTTCAGACAACTCCTATTTTTTCTTCTCAGTGGAACTGCTTCCCTTTGTTTCTTTAGGATTCTATTTTCGAGAATTTCTTATCCCTCTTGGACCAACTTCCCCTACAGGACAAGTTCTTTTTTTTTTAAGCAATTGGGGTTAACTTGCTCAAGGTTACACGGCCAGGTGTTTCTGGGTGGGTGCTAAGTGTCTGATCCTGGGATTTGATCTCCAGGTCATCCTGACACTGGAGCTGGTGCTCTTACTCACTGTGCTACTTGGCCGCCCAACAGGACAATTTCTTAACCTGAATCCGTGTGTGTGTGTGTGTGTGTGTGTGTGTGTGTGTACATGTACACATAAAATGCTTTATTTCAATATAGTAGATTCCTTTTGTTTTCTGTATTTTTCATTTAGTGAATTTAAAAATATTATTTTAAGAAGGGGCTCAGAGGCTTTACTAGATTGACCAAAGGGTCTACAATACCAAAAAAATTTTAAATCCTGTCACATAGAATTTTATTCTACAGGATCCTGTCTAGTTTTCCCCTGAAGACTTTGAAATTTTTTGTCCAAAAAGGTAGGATGAAAGTCAAATTATGCCTATTTTTTACTCTCCTACAAAGTACTGGAGGAAATAGTCATACAGTACACATTAATAAACATTTGTTGGCTGGGTTGATTAGTCACTTTCCTCCTCAATTCTCATAATTTCTACCACAGCAACCAATTCCACCCTGTTAATAAAAATCAGACCCAGAATCTAATTTCTACTTGTTAGTTCTCCATCATTTGGAGGATGAAGTTAGCACCAAGGTGAGTCAAGAAATTATTAGCTTCTTTGCTTTTGTCAGAAAGAGTTCCAGCAGATGTTTGGATAACATCAGAGCTTTAGATCTGTTTTCTTACTTTGTGCTACAAATTGTATACATGGTTTCCTGAGAAATGGACTCCTGGGATATCTGGATCCAAGCATCATGAAAAACAAAGTCTTGGTTACTTCTCCCCTCAGCCACCCATAGTACAATCATGATGCAAACCAGACTCTAAAAAGCACAAAGATGAGTTGGAGATAGTTCAATGATAAATTAGAGAAAGAAATCACCTTTAGCTGGAATGATCTCAAATGATTTTAAGAGCAGGATTAACCTGAATTGTGTCCTTCAAAGAAGGAATTTCAATAGTCAAGAGATTTGAGGTAATCTGTACCTAAGGGACAGCATAGACAAAGGCACAGAGACAGGAAAACCTAAGTCTCAAGGAAATGGGAAGTAGTCCAGGTTGGAGGAAGGAGAGTAAGTAAAGAAAATAGAGTGAGCTAAGTCTGGAAAGGTCAATTGAAACCAGATTGTAGAGTCTTAAATGTAAAGATCAAAAGTTTATACTCTTTTCTATAGGTAATGAGGTACCCAAGTTTATGAGTTTTAACTCTATCCTAAAGGCAATGGGAAGCAATTTATAGTTTTTGTTCAGGGATTATCAAGAATAAAACAGTATTTTAAGGAAATTAATCCATTAGAGGCTTTCTTGGTAAATTTCAGCAGGGAAAAACAAAAGGGAGGGAGACCAGGTAGGAAGGTAATATTGACACAAGGTATAGATGAGAGAGTAAAGGGATGAACTAATAAAAGATATTATTAAGGAATTATTCTGAATTTGGTGAATGGAAAGATATTGGAAGAGGGAGAAATCAAGGAGTATTTTGAGCCCTACAGTTTTGAGTTTGGGTAACAAGAAAAGGAAAGTCATGAGGGTGGAAAAAGAGTTTATTTAATTCTGAGGTGGCAGTGGGATTAGTAGACAGTAGACAGTTTAAAATATGGAACTGGAGATTAGGAAGAAGAAAAGGCTGGATAGATAATCGTCTTACCACAAAGTAATGACATTGGAGTTTTCCTTCATACAACTGCCAGTCATGCCACCCCTCTCTGCTTCCCGAAGCCATCATCCCTGATTTGGCCTCACTTTCCTCCCATCAGAACCTTAACCTGATACTTAACTAGTTCTCTGCTATAATTTCCTCTACCTTTAAGTTCCATGTCCCCATTTTTTTCCTATCACTGCTTACTACTTTATAAACCCAAACTCCAAATTACTCTTACAATCTACTTTCTGTGCTCCTATTTATCTACTGCTGAATGCTGATGGAAGAAGTGACTCAATGATACTTATTGAGTCCACTACAAATTTGCATTATGCAAATCATCTGGGCCCTTCCTGCTGTATGCAGGTTTGCCTTCCTCTCTCAGTGCCCACAGTCTCTGTTCCAAATGTTCTTTTCTTTCCTCAAGCCACCTACACCACCCCCTTCTTCCTCCCAGCAAATGACATTGCCTCATACTCCACCGAAACATTTTAAGCCACACTGGAGAGCTTTCTTTCCCTTGTCTGCTTCTAGACTTCAGATCATTTAAACATCATCCCCCACTCCCTTCTCTTATGCTATAGTCTCAAAATATGGATCACCTTGGCCTTTTTGAATTAATTCCTTCTCTTCTTGTCATGGATTCCATTCTTTCCCTGTTTCTCTAGAACTTACTTCTATTCTTCCTTCTCTCCCCAATTTTCAACCTCTTCTTATCCATTTTTTCATTACTTAAAAATATCCCTAGATCTCCTCTGTCTTTGAAAAGCCTTCATTGAATCCTACTACCTTGTCCAGTTATCATCTTATGTTTATATTCCCTTTCATAGCCAAATTCTCAATACCTATATCCTTTCTCTCATTCACTGCTCACTCTCTGGTACTCTGCTTCTGATCTCATAATTCAACTGAAAGCCTTCTCTCTAGAGTTACTGATGATCCCTTAATTGCCAAAACAGGTATCCTTTTTTCCATGCCCTCATCCCTCTTGACTTCTCTGCTGTATTTGTTACTATGAAATACTTTCTTTCTAGATCATTTTTTTCCTCTGAGTTTTTGTCATACTGCTTCTACCTACCTAGCTGCTTCCTCTCAGTCTTCTTTGCTGGATCATCATTCATGTTGTACTGTCTGTGTGTGGTTACATTCATGGTTTGTCCTGGATCTTCCATTCTCTATTCATGCTCTCTCTTGATGATCTCATCAACTCTCATGGATTCAGCTATCATATCTGTCTAGATGATTTCCAGATTTTTATGTATCTGGCCCTAGTCTCTCTCCTAAACTCTGCTCTGATTTCAGCAGCCTTCTGAATATCTCCACTTGGATGTTCCATAAGCATCTCAAACTCAACATGTGCAATATAGAACGCACTATCTTTTACACCAAACCCATTCCTTTTCTTAGCTTACCTATTTCTATGGACCCCTCCATTCTTTCAGTTACTCTGGTTCACAACCTTGAAGCCATTCCTCTTTTAACTCATATGTTCAAGTAGTGGCTAAAGTTTGTTGATTGCATTGCTTACAATAGCTTTCATATCTCTGCCCTCATCACCTCTTTCCTGTACTATTGGAATAGCTTCCTAATTGGAATCCTTGTATCTGGGCTCTCCTTTCTCCAATCCCTGCTCTCCACAAGTAAAAGCAACATGCCTATTGTACAGTTCTGAGAAGCTCTAGTTGCTCTCTCTCTCTCTCCCTCTCTCCCTCTCTCTCTCTCTCTCTCTCTCTCTCTCTCTCTCTCTCTCTCTCTCTGTCTCTCTCTGTCTCTCTGTCTCTCTCTCTGTCTGTCTCTGTCTCTCTCTGTCTCTGTCTCTCAGGATAAACTGCAAACTTCTCTAATTGCTGTATTTTGCCATTTCTACCTCCACAATATCTCCTGCATCTCTCTCTTTCTCCATTTTCCTATAGTCACAATCTTTGTTCAATCCCTCATCACCTCCTCACTAGACTATTGCAATGAACTTCTAAGTTGTCTCCTTGTCTCAAGTCTTTCTCCACTCCAGTCCATCCTCTTATACAACTTCCAAGATGATTTTTCTTAAGCATCAGTCTGATCATGTCACTTCTCAACTCAATAAACCACTGAATGCTTATTGTCTCTAGTATAAAAAGATAAACTTCACCATTTGGCTTTAAAAGCCCTTCCCATCCTGACCCCAACCTACATTTCTAGAATCATTGTATATTACTTCTCTTTCCATACGCTGTTGCCTTGCTAAATTGACCTTGTTTCTCCCATCTGATACCCTGCCTCTGGCCTCCATGTCCTCCTTTCCTGGAATGCACTCTTTCCTCACCTCTGCCTCATAAAATCTATTTTTTTTGAGATTAACTAAAGCACTTACTTTCTTTAGGAAGTCTTTCCTGAACTCCATCCCCCAACTGCTAATGTTCTCCCTGCATAACCTATCTTGCATTTCTTCTTCATGTATTTATGTGTTTATATGTTGTCTTCCCCAATATAATGTAAACTCCTTGAGAGCAGTAACTATTTCATCTTTGTCTATTACTGATACCTAGGATAGTCCCTAACACAATGCATGCTCAATAAATGCTTGTTTACTGAACAATGGGATTTTAAAGCCCCTAAATCTAATTCTCATTGACCTTTCCAGATTTATTGCCCAATGCTCTTCTGCATGCCCTCTACTTCAACCAAACTGGCCTGCTTATTTTTCTTATATGTAATTTTATTTATTTAATGGACTATTCCCTGTGCTTTGAATTCACTCCTCCTCACCTCTCCTTAGAGAATCTCCAGTTTACTTCAATTAAGCTTGTGTCTCCTACTTTTGGGGGCCTCTTCTGATTCTGCAGTTGGTACTGACTTCCATCACTCTGACAGAAATTCCTTTATATCTAATTCAGATGTATTCTGTAATACTTGAACATGTACATGCTCTGCTACCCCCCATAGACTGTAAATTCTTTGAGGATAAGTACTGCTTCATTTTTGTCTTAGCATGGTAGGGGCTGGATAAATGCTTGTTGCATGAGTGAATGAATGATTGAATCAATCAACCAACCAACACAGCAAACTGGCAAGGAAGATATTTTCAGCCCCTGATTTGTTGGTTTGTGTTTCAAGGGAATAACACTCCAAAATCACAAGACTGTATATGGGTAGCCATCTACTCTCACTACACTTAGGTCATGTCCCGACTGGCAGAATGAGATACCTGGTTCAGATAAATAAACGTTCACAGCAAGGACTGTGTGGTGGAAGCATTAATAACTAATTCTCTGGGAACCATGCCAAGTATATATGGGGGGGGTGAAGCCCAAAGCATAGAAGAACTTGATGTTAGCTTTAGGAACAGAACAATAGGTGGTGGATTTTGGGAATGAACATGTAGAGGTGAAGACACAAGATTGCTGAAGGGAAGGCTGCTCCTGAGACTCTGGATAGAGACTGAGAGTATTCTTTCTGTGGGCTAAATGAAGGGCAGAGAAGACCACATGATATGGCTGACATACATACCTGTCAAAATAAAACTCTATGGAGATTTATGGTCTAAATGGGGAGAAAACAGATGTGAAGAGGAATTGTGGCCGGGGGAGTTTAGGATGAAAGATCTTCCTGGATTTTTTTCCCCCTTTTGCATGGATTCACAGGGAAGCCACACACCTGCTACAGATCTTCCTCCAGGGAGCACTGGATGTTACAGCATGGCTTGTAACATGCTGAAATGTTTTAACTGTGGGGAGCTGGGGTATAATAGCACACAGTGCAAGAATGTCGTCCGGTGCAAATCATGTGGAAAAGAGGATCACGTGGATTCCAGCTGCCCCGAAGCAGGTCACGACAGGCAGACTGGGAATGAAGCACACAGAACTGGGACAGCCAGAGTGGGTGCTGCCACAGAAGGCTGAAGGCCGAGAGCCACTTGGATTATAGGGATTGTTAAACAAAGGAAAGAGGGAGAGGAAGTGGTAGAAGAGAGTATGAAGAGAGGGACAAAAGGACATTAAAATCCTGAAGGGATAGAAAAAAGGAACAGAGTAAGAAACAATTTTAAAAAGGAAATGAGGAGCTATTGTATAGTGGAAAGCATTTTGGTGTTCAAGGGGATGACTTTGAATTCTGCTTGCTACTCATGTGCCCGCGAAAGACCCTTACTCTCCCTGGGCCTCATTTTCTTCATTTGCAAAGTGAGTGGGTTGGACGAGATGAACCCTGAGGTCTCTTCCAGCTCTGGACCTATGATCCTATGAAAAGAATCAGTTAAAGTCAATTGTTATAAATTCCTAAAGGAGCAAGAATGCGTGTACATGGGAGATCAGGGGAGAGAAAGCTGCTCAAAACCAAAAGGACTGATCCTAATGGGTAACATAAGGATGGGGTGGAGTGGAGATCCAGTCTGTGACCAAGAGGGAGAAGGGAAAAGGAGATGTGAGTAATGGAAATCTATAAAGCAAGAGGTCAGGAAAGAAAGAAGAAAAACTTAAAATAAGTCCCTAATAGAGATTTGGGCAAATATTACACATGTAATTACACATGTAAGCATAGTTGGGGGCATTGAGTACAGTTATCTCCACTAAAGTGCTATTATGAAGCTTTATAACAATAACAAAAGTAATACTTTGTTTTATGTAGTCCTTTGTGTTTTTCAAAGGGCTTTATATATATTAGCTCCTTTTATCCTCACTGGTCAGAAGAGCTGGAGCACGAGGTTCTACAGTAAAGAATTTAACCAGCTAAAAAGACTTTGAATACTGGCTTGATGATAGACTGTGTTTGACTTTGGACAATCGGGTCGGCCAAGTTGGGTAAGCTCATTCCTAGACTGACCTACAAGATGATGAGCATTTTTTGGCAGGGGGGTGGGGGAGGGGGGGCGGTTCACCGTAGCCCTGAGAGAACAGTTCTTAAGTTAGATAAGAATTAGGTTAGAGGAAAATCACAAATCCTTGAAGTGTTGTTGTAACAACAATATTATATATAATGTGGATCTTTGGAAAAAGAATTAAGACCCCCCAGAAAACTAAAGATACTGATTTTGAAGGTGAAAAGGGTAGAAATATGTTGTTACAGCAAATAACTGCTCCTTCTTCTCAGGGAAGTTATTGTGTTCAAGGTCTCCTCCTCAGGGGGCTCTTAGTTCTAGGGACCATCTCCAGTCTTCCTGATCTACATCCTGCCACTGGACCCAGATTTCTCCAGAGGAGAGAGTGAGGCTGGTGACTGCACAGCTCTGCCTCACTTAAATCCAATTTACTTGGAAGTCATGCTTTCCTGATGTCATGGTCCTCTTTGAAGGATGAATAAAGGGCAAACAACACCAGCAGCTCTTCATTCTGGAGTCATTCACTCTAACTGGGTCGAGCCTGTGGTGGGGAGCAGAGAAGTGTCCTGAACCTTAAAGAAAGAGGTCAAGTCATTTTCTGGTACTTCATGGCCCCTACTCTGGAACCCTGGGGAGAATAATTTAACCCTTAGCTTTGGTTCATGTCTAGGATTTCTCCAAAAGAAAGTAGAAAGGTATTCAAAATAAAATGTAGATTAGATCAGATATAGGCCAGCAATTTATTTCCTCCACAAAGTACTTTAAAAAAAAGTCTCACACATATTGCACTGACAAAAATTTAAACATGAAATAGTAGCATAACTAGTTTTATACTATTCTGAGAGATTGATACTTAAATGATAAGACATTTTGTAAGACTGCTGAATTAGAGTTTCTCCTTCACCTTGGTTCAGTACTATCCAAACAGTCCCTTTGTTCCATGTCCAAGTTTTCTGACAAGCCATGCCAGACTTGAGCCCAACTTCTCATAGTAAGTCACATCAACCGAAAGCTCGAAGTTCTTTAGCACTGAGTTGTTACATGTGGCTCACTGGAAATGACCCAAGGTGTGGAAGATCAACAGGCTTTCCTGACTGTCTCCTTTGTTCCTATAAACTTATTGTAAGAAATCTCAAATATATAATAAAGTTACTACTAATAATAACATAAAATTATCTAGGTGTACTTTGACTTATGAAGTCTGATCAAACAATGGAAGGGTGCTCTCGGACACAGAGGACACAGCTTTGAACACAGACTTGCACACTTATAGTCTATGTGATCTTGGACAAATAATTTAGCCCCTCAGGAATCCCAGGGCACTATCCAAGACTATAAGTCATAGGTACATGTTGATCTGCATTTAATAGTGGGAGTTTCCTTACCAGGAGCTCTCTATATCAGAAGTGTCAAACACATGGTCCACAGGCCACCAACATTACCAAAGTATTTTACAAAAATAAATGTAATATGATATGACATGATACGATAAGATGTGATATGATATGATATATTGTAATATAATATAATGTAATTAATATAACATAATAATAAAATAAATAAAAATATAATAAAATACAGATACTATTACATTTTAAAACTAAATCAATATGAGGCCCACAGGAATCCTTTTGAATTAGTGACCCTTATTTCTATTTTAGTCTGACACCATTGGTCTATGCCAATGAAATCAAAGGTCAGGTCATTTTATGCCCCTCATTCCAAATACACACATGGAGGGATAGGGGCCTAACAGTGAGAAAATGTCTAATTACTACATTGTAACTACTCTGCAGCTTACAATCTTAGAGAGCTACTTGGGACTCTGGGAGGTTAAGAAATTTGCCCACAGTTTCAAAGTCAATTTCTATCAAAGTGGCACTTGAACCCAGTTTATGTATTATAATATAAATTGTCTTTCTTTTTAATGTATATGTACATTTTTGTGTGTATATGTATATGTTATAAATCTGCAAATTATATTTTAAGTTCTTCAAAGATAAAGGCCAAATCTTCTATTCACTTTGGTCACCATGCTACCAGGCACTTGCCTCAGACCTCCAAAGTAGTCCTCTGGTTCCTGTTCTGGGGACTTGATCCTCCTAAATGGTGCAAATTCACCAGAGTGAACTAGCCCTAGACCCATCATTCTAGTTTGACCATTCTCTTGATATGACTTTCCCCTCTCACTCATACTCTCCACTTCTTGTTCTGGGAACAGTAATCAAATCAATGCTACTTTTCCTAGAAAGGTCTTATCAACTGTCATTATTCTACTCACTATAACTTTGACTTCTCACACCAAAATAACCTTCTCTGGGTCACCACACTATCCTATGTGTTGTCTTCTCCTATTAGGACATAAATTCCTTGAGGACAAGAATTTTCTTGCTTTTTTGTATTGGTATCACCAGTTCCTAGCAGAGCGACTGATATACAGCACATGCTTAGTAAACATTTTTTTGTCATTCGTTTATTCCAATATTTTTGTGTTTAACTCTCTTCCCCTCATTCTGCTCCACCCCCTCCATACTGTCATACACATACTTCAATTTCGGACAAATAATAGTCTCAAACAAAGCTTAATGCCAAGGGAGCAAATGTTGTCTGATTGTATCGCTGTGAGAGAGAGAGAGAGAGAGAGAGAGAGAGAGAGAGAGAGAGAGAGAGTAGCACATATATGAGAGATATAAAATCTTACTTAATCTTTTCAACTCCCAGCCCAGTGTTCCTATAAGTAGACCACCCAGTAAAATGGCTGGGATTTTATGGGATAACTTTTATTTTGTGGGAGAAAGAAAGCCACACAGGTGTGACCTTTCTTCTTGTTTACATAACATGGAAGTGTGAAAGATCTGTGAAATTCAAGCCAGAAAACATATATGATACTGGCAACCAAATGAAGACCCCATATACTTGACTAGGCTACTTTTTAGAAAGAAGTAGTTTTAGAAAGAAGTAGTTTGTCATTCAGAATATGTCCAGAAATTTTCCAACATGGTAGAACTTATTAGACCTTATAACACAGCCTCTGTGAATGCAATCTTAACTCCAAACCATAATAAGTCATAATCAAGAATATATTATCAGAAAAGGAGATGAACTAGTCAGGTAGTAAAAATAAGTGATAACCAACAGACAACCCTTGTGCCCCATTGGTACCCATGTAAATATCACCAGATCTTAAGAAGGAAGGTCACCAGCATATTGTTCACCAATGGAGAACTTATGGGGAGAAAATGACAAGGGTCACCTAGGATAAGAAGGGATCCATACACTTAGTACAAAATCTGTGCTAAGAGAAGGAGGTATGATATCAATTTCATTGATATTTCAGAACCATTGGCATATCGCAGTTTTCAAGTCCCAAAGAAAATATTTGTAGCTAAATAATTAAAATAAAGACACATGTGAAGACTAGTAGTAAAAAGTATAAGAAAATGTCTCTTTACATTTAGAATTTATTACATATTGATATGCTACTGAAGAAAAATTATTTGAAGAAAAAAAATTTGGAGACAATGAGATCATAGTTGTGTATGCTTTATGGAAGCTTAAGTACTATAGAAATACAAAAGTATAATCCATATATAATTACTTTAGGAAATATTCTACTTAGAGTACAGAAATCAATAGGACTTCCTGGGAAAATATATTTCCTAGGAAAACAATTATCAAGTTATGATAGCTTTCCCCAAATCTACCCAATATCCCACCCAAACACAAACTCATTCCTTAATTATTGAAGATAGCTTACTTTAAGTGATGGAAGGATTATACTAGATTTCAAGGGATTTGGACCACTTTGCTACCTGACTTGTTAAGGAAAAAACAAGTGCGGAGTACTTGAGACCTGGAGTCTTAGGTGGCAAACATCCTGAATTACTACTTGAGACAATGCTAATGACTAACTATTAGCAATGGTCAGTTCTATGCACAAAAATCCAAGGCCTAGACATAGCAAGCCTTTCGTCATTTCACAATTTCAAAAACATCCTTTGCCTTTATAAGTGTGATTGAGAAGGTGTTAAAAAGGCCAATCCAGCAACACCTGGGTTTGAATAACATCCTGGATCCTTTTTCATTTGGCAGTCATCCTGTTGAGGAAACAGACCTTGTCTTGGTCACCCTGGTAAATTATTGCCCTGGGCTATTGACAAAGGTCACAAACGTATGCTAATTCTTCTTGATCTATCAACAACCTTTGACATTTCTATTAGAAGGTCAGAGTGACCTTCCACTAAGAAAGTCAGAGTAAGTGACATAGTTTTCCACAAAATCTATGGTATATAGTCCTTAACAGCTCCTAAGGATCATGGTATCAAATTAAAATGTAGGTTTGGGACATTAGTTTTGAGTATTTTTGTGATTTTTCCTTACTTGTGTGGCCTTTGAGAGAAACTCTAAGGTACTGAAATCCTCCCCTTTTTCTCATAATAGTTTCTCTGCTTCTACATTCTTTTTGTCTCAAAGTAGTAAAGGACCATGTCCAAAATGGTACTTCCTATCTGATAGAAATCTGCTTCATTTTATTAATCATATTTAAAAAATTAAAATCAGATTGTTAACAGGCAGAGCCTATAGTAACATAAATTTGTTAATACAGTTGAAATAAACAGAATGGTCTCACTACTGACTGATTTTGGTGGAATCAGAGTACCAGTAAAATGGGATGATAATAGTACCTACCTCCTAGGGGTGTGAGAATCAAATGAGTCAACATATTAAAAGCACTTTGTGCTATATGTGTGTACATACAAAAACTTACAGTGATGTAAAAATGCTATTATTATTATCATTAATATAATCCACTTATTCTTCTGTTCCTTTATAGCAGGGATTCTTTCATTCTTTGTTTGTATCACCAGCACCTAGCACAGTACCTGGAATATAGTTGACACAATAAATATTTATTGATTAATTACATCATATTCCATCTCCTTTCTCTGTAACTTTGCACTGGCTCTTGTCCATACCTCTTCCTTTTAGAACCTCTACTTTCCTTCATACTCAGCACACGTGCCACCTCATTCTAAAGGCATTTTGCTGATTCTCCTCATTGTTAATGTCTTCTTTTCCACTCCTGAATTACACCCCCGTCATCTGTATCTATATCTATATATGTCTATGTCTATGTCTATATCCATCTATATCTATATTTATATATATATGTCTATATCTATCTACACACATATGTGTGTATGTGTATGCATGCATACAATTCACACACATATACATACATGTGTGCATATGTATGTCTATATACACAAATATACCTGTGTATACATATATGTGTGTATATACACACATGTATATGTACATATATGTATGATTATCCTTGTTGACTTAGCTCGACTGAATGACTTATCTAGGAACATGTATCTTTCCCAATAGAATATAAGCTATTTGAAGGCAAGGACCCTTTCATTTTTTTAAACTTTGTTTCAGCATTATCTATGGCAGTGTCCAGAACAAAGTAACAGCTCAATAAATGTTTATTGACAGACTATTTGATTTAATCTAACCACCTCCTTTTGTCGATGAGGAAACTGAGTCCCAAAGAAAGTTAAGTGACTTTTTCCCTATAAGGTTTGCTCACTTTTTACTTATCAGGGCTGATACCCATCTCTTCTGCTGATCTTTTTTCTATGGCATCTGATGTTATTAAGCTCTGGACATTGACAAGAGAAAACTGAGAATCTCTCTTCTAAATTAAACAGTGATTACATCTTTTCTAACAAAGTTATTGATGTTATGCTGATATGTCAAAAAGGGGAACAACATTCCTTCTTGTTGTCCTTCCTGACTAAAACTTCAGGACTTGTGGATACAAGCAAGGTCCAAAGTATCTAGGGGTGAATCTTTGGTTCTTTCCCTCACATAGTGGCACACAGTTCTTGCCTTCAAGTCTATGGTCTGTCCAGGTTGAGGTAACTGTTACTGACCCTGTAAATAGGTACTAGGATTTATACCTCACATTTGCACCCAGGTATCCTTGGCAGCCTTCTCTGACAAACCATAGCATTACATATGCCTCTCAAGGCAGCCATATTCCTTCTTGTTGACTTGACTGACTGACTCATTTTTCTGCTATGAAAAATCTTACAAATTAAGTCATCAAACTCCCCATCTAGAGAGATATTTTTATTCTTTTTTAAAATCCAAGAAATATTTAACTTAGATTTAATTTAAAAGAATTTCAAGTATTTCAATTTTTTTTATTACTGTGTTTTGTTTCGTTTTGTTGTTTTTCCTGCATGATACACCTTAACTGCCTATACCAGAGGTGTCAAACACATTGCCCATGGGCTACATGCTCCCAAATGGGCTTTAACCAGATTAAAATGTAATTGGAAATATTTAAGAAGAAAATGCAATAAAGCACAGATAACATCACATTTTGAAATTAGAACAATGTGAGTAGTGCAGAATTCTTATGTATGGATTAATCTTCCCCTTTCTATTTGGGTTTGACACCACTGATTTAATACAACCTACCAGTTAGAGATGAGAAAACTGAGGCCCACAGATGGCAAACTACTTGCTCAAGGTCACACATGGAGCAAGGGACAGTTTCTTAATACTTCCAATGCACCCACCTCTACTTATTAAAGAAGACATCTGCTTCCAGTTCACATGCAATCTTCTTTTTTTACATATTGAAATTTTTGTTAATTTCACAATAAAAAAATTATACATAAACATATATATTATTAACTTTAAGAGAGTATATGGGGTGTTCAGGAAGGATTAGTACCTCTGGGTGGGAGGGTTTGCCTAGCCCTTTTTAGGGATGTTCATCCACCTTCATCTACCTTTGGTGTCCACCTCTCACCCAAGTCTCACCAGTAGGTCCAAGAAGTTGTATTTCCTGTAGTGGCCACACCCTGGTAAAACCTTCCCAGCAGACAAGCTGAGCCAGGTTGAGGGTAACTGACCTAATAGGAAGATGAGAAAAATTTGTTCTAACAGCCACGAAGGAGGCTGAAGCAGGAGCTATGGAACACTTAATGTTTGGTCACACATCAAAGATGCCAAGATCATCCACTGTATTCCAGACTATCATCAGTCAGGATAACTGATCTTTTGTCTTGCTGCTGGACTTCAATGAGTCTGGAAAAGAGAGTGAGGCTGATAACTCTGCCCAATTATGCCTCACTTAAATCCAATTCATGTGCAAGTCAAGACATCACCCCCCTGATGTCATTGGTCTTCTTCTAAAACAAAAGACAAACAACAACTTACTATATACATATATATATATATATAAGATAGATGGATAGATAGATAGTTGAATACAAAGAGGAAACGAAATTCCAGGAATGACAGTGAGGTGCAATCAATGGGCAGTCCAAGAGATGCTGATTTGTTGTTGAATGGAATTAGTAAGACTTAGGGCTATGCTAATGCCTCACATTGAATCGAAATGATACTATATTTGGAAATGGGAGAGGGAGAAGCTAAGTTTGAAGGCTGGTTCTTTCACTTATTATCTATGTAATTTTGAAAAAGCTATTTAATCTTTCCAGGACTCCATTTCCTCATCTATAAAATGAGATTGGATTAGATGATTTTTTTGGGGGGAGGGGGAAGGGGGAAGTCGAGGCAATTTGGGTTAAGTGATTTGCCCAAAGTCACACAGCTAGTAAATGTCAAGTGTTTGAGTCTGGATTTGAACTCAGTTCCTCCTGACTCCAGGGCTAGTGCTCTATTCACTGCACCACCTTGTTTTCCCAGATTAGGTAATTTGTAAAGTCTCTCCTAGATCTCAATCTATGATTTTATAAAATCTTCCATAGTTTAGGTGGATAATCTGTGGAAAATTTGTTGGAGAACAAATATAAGAATTCAAGTCAAGTCAACAATAATTTAGCAAATGCTTATTATGTGGTAGTCATTGTGTTAAATCCTGGGAATGCAAATACAAGCAAAAAGACAGTCCCTGCTCTTGAGGAATTATATTCTAATGGGGGAAGACACTAGATAAAAGGAAGCTAGAAAGGGGGTGTAGAGTCTGGAGAGGAATGAAAGCACAGGTGGCCTGAACATCTTCCTTGAAATGGAGGTTCTGGGGGTGGAGTGGGGATCAACCAATCAAAGGGAAGGACTTTAGTGGAAGAGGGCACTACCGATGTGTAGAGTGAGGCCAGAGTGGGTTTCCAGGGTGAAGAGGTTCCTGGGGCATAATTTAAAAAAATAAAAGTCCAGAAGGAGTATCACTTGAGTTGTGGTCTACACCTTTTGGTGCATGCCTATGTCAATAAATTCATGGATGCACTGATTTAAGTATAAGTAATAGTGAGAACATTGGATAAAGTATCAGAGATCTTGGGTTCAAAACATAACTCTGTGACTTGCTACCTGTGTGACCTTGGACAAGCAATTTTATCCCTCTAAGCTTTAGTTTCCTCATCCATAAAATAAAAAGTCTGGACAGGATAATCTGTAAGACATCTTTTCAGTGCTTTTTCTATGATCCGATGGAATGATTGCTAACTCTTCACTTAAGTTTCAGCAGTGTGGATTTTGCTAGACTGTTTTCTCTGGAAATGCTTTTCCCTCTTTGACAAGTTGAGCTGAGGGTGAGTAAGTCTTTCCAGATCTATGTAACATTTTATTTGGTATTGGTCTGGTCTTTCATAGAAACTTTCATACGTTGCTGATCTCTATATATTTAGAAAGATGGTTAGAAATTGGATAATGCTGTGAGGGGGGGAGAAAATTAAAGGGTTTTTAAATCAGCTTTATGATAAAAGTTAAAGAACTGAGGGAAGAGAATGCTGAGGGATGCCTTAATAACTAGTTGTCTTCAAAACTTTGAAGGGTTAATATATAGAGCATGCTGACCAGATGTTCTCCATCCTGTCTGAAGATAGCAGCAAAGAAACTGGAATAAAATTGCCTCAGGAAAGTATAAAAAAGAATATTCTAGTAGTTAGGGTTGTTAAACACTAGAACAAACTATTTAGGGAGGTTATAAAACCGCTCTTCTTGGATTCATAGTAATTGAATACCCATAATAAAACATAAAAGTTAACCTTCCTTCTTGCTTTCTCCTTGACCTCTTCAAAATTTCATTTAATAATTTAATTATCATCAATTAATTAATTAATAAAGCATAATGGCTTTGTTCTTCCCTCTTCATTGATGGCAGATTGAACTGGAAATATGCAAATCTCTAGTAGAAAAGGGAGATTCTGATAACTGGAGTAATGAAGGAGAGTTCTTTTAGACCATAACACACACAGCTTTTGCCACAGAGAAATTCTGGCTCCTTGCAACAAACCAACTTCACCATAGTGAATCCTAGCTGAATAATAGGACCTTTTTACTGCTTTGCTAATATGGTGGATCTATGATCTCAATGATTGCTTCTTCATCGATATAGGTGACAACTCACCCAAACATGTCCATTCTAGGTGCATTTTATATCCTTTTGTTAATCTTCCACAAGGGATGCACCCATTGCATTCCTCTGGATCTCTGGCTGTTGTGTGGATACCAGGAGAACACAAGGTATTCATTCCTTCACTGCATTTAACTCTTGCAGTATGACTGATCCATTTCACATCTGGTCCTTGATTTTTCTGATGACATTCTTTATGCTGCTTTTCATATGTAATTCTTTACTTGCAATGAATCACTGCTAATACCCACTATATAACTCTCAACTTAAAAACTATAATACTTGTCAGAAAGTCTGAAGTTCTCCAGTGTCTCATACCATCTTTGACTTGGTAGAGACCTCAGATATTACCATGAACCGATGAGAGGATTTTTCAGGCTACTCAAGAACTACTTCATTTCCAGAGTTCCAAAGAGTAGTCCTGGATTGGGGAGGGGGGAAATGTTGGATCCTGGTCACTTTAAGTCTCAAGTCCTTTTCCTTCCTCTACAATGTCCTCACTCACCTAACGACTATCATTATGCATCTAAGGTAGATGGACAACTTGTTATTATGTATCTGACAACATAAATATCTGACATTTGTGTTTTAAATTTCGTAAAATACTTCGTAGATCTTCTCATTTGAATCCTGCTTCAACCCAGTGAGATAAGTACTATAGATATTACTTTATGTTGCAGGTGAGAAAATTGAAAATCAAAGAGGCTAAGTAACTCACTCTTGGTCACACACTTAATAAATCTGAATCCAGGATCTCAAACCAGGTCTTTTGGGCCTCAAGTTTACTTTCCACTACACCAGAATGGAGATCAATTTCATTCTTGAGGTAGACATAAATTTGCTTTGAATAGTTCATTTGCATTGTGACCTGGAAGGAAAGGATGGGAAGGCATAATTTCTGATCATTAAATTAGCCCTGACCTTAGGGAAGCACCCTTCCATTTCTCTCATTGTGTTAGTACTTCTCCCAGCACAAACATGTAGGTGTCCTTTCCAGTTTAGTATTTAAGATTGCAATTAAAGCTTAAAGGTTGCAGTGACTTTCTACTGGTCAGGGTTCCTACTATATTGTCCCCTTTGGGTCAGGTCCTGTACTTCCAAGCTTTAAAACTTTTTCTTTTGCTTTCTTCCTAATCAAAATTTACCTGTCCTATATCTCATTCTTTTTTTTACCTCACTCACTTTAAAAAAAGCAATCTGAGAAAGCAATTCAACTAAGGTGCTAATGAGTAATAACTTGATGTGTTGTTATTTAAGGGGTTAGTTAAATGTTAAAATAGGACTCCTTCCAGGAATCATCTTAACTCATGGGATCAAATCTCTAATAAGATTATTATAATAATAACAATCATTATTAGTACTACAATTTCAAACTATTACGGGAGGTACGTTTGGCACAGTAACAGAGGAGACCCTTTGAGGAATCCCTTAAATCAGACTATGTAGGCAGATTGGCCTGCCCCTAAAATGTCCCTCACCTTTTCAGCTCTACCATTCTTTAATTCAGTGACAGATTTCCTTTCCTACTAGCTCAGCATTTTGCTTATGAGGAACAAAAGACTCACTAAAAACAATGGGTTCTCTAGCATTACCCTCTGACATTCCATAGGCAATGCAACAAGGCAGACAGCATTCTATGGCTATTCACTCTTCACCTACTCACTCAGTACTGAAATCAAGAACAATTCCAGCTGTTACATATGTATTCAATAAAAGCAAAATTAAATCTGATAGTGGATATCAGATGAAAAAGTTATCTCAGAATAGCTTTCCCTTAAAGAGTAATTACATTTGCTAAAATTGACATCCCCTTGAATTTGTATTTTTAGTGAATGATCTAGCAAAAGATGTTTGCATATGATGTCTAATTCAGGTTGGTATTACAAGCCTATTTTATTTATGGAAATATAAGACCAAATTTAACCACATACATGCTCCATAAAATCCCTCATGTCAAAACTGCATTTTTATGAGATTTAGAAATCCAAATACCTTAGAAAAAGGGAAAGATGTCCAAGATCAGAGTTTTCATTTGTATAGAATATGTATAAAGTATGAGGGACACTAAATATCTTTTAAAAACACCTTTTTTTGGCTCCACAACATAGAGAGAATATTGTATAACTAAAAGTCCTTATTTAGGATTTATTTTGTGCCACAAAACTATAATATCAATTTCTGAACAAAATCATCTCATACATACATATACATATATAATAATATATGTACATATCATTTCACTTTAGCTTATCAATAACTTGTATATCTCTTTATATGTATGTGTATACATAGCTCTCTATTATGTCTATAGTCTCATGCATGTATATATAAGCATATAGTTTATCATATGTATCATTAATATATAGAGACATATGTTTTATCACTTAGCTAAAATTAAATGGCTAGAAGTGAGTAAATGTTGATTCCTTCATTTTTTAATGTATTTTTTTTCCAGGAAATTGTCCTTGCAGCATGGGTGCCTGGGCATTTGTGGTTGGTTCTGTTTAGCTTTATTTGGGATCATGTTAAGCTTTTTATTTCCTGATGGGAATGTTAATGAATGTAAAGCAAAGGCAAGAGTACCAGCTAGAGCACAGTATATAAATCAGGTAGGCATGTATATTCATTAGCGCTGATTACTGGCACTCTTTCTGGTGCTTTGGAGACTGTGATATGGGTCAATCAGATGTGTCACCTAAAAGGCATATTAAACAGCCACTCAGCCCTTTTCTTATGCTCACTTCCAGCACTGACAACAAAAATTTGGGGCCAAGGTCACTAAACAAGTCTGAGTTGAAAGACATATTTTCCTTCTACATTTCTTACACGTGTGGGCTCTAGAAGGGGTTTCTCAGTTTCCATTCTGAAGGGGAGCTGAACTTAAATAGAGTACATGCTGAACAATGGTAACCTTACTTCACACATTGCCAGAGATTGAATATCCATGTTCAACTATGAGAAATTGATGACTTCTTTTTGCAGTCAGGCTATCTGGGAGAGAAAATGACAAAGCCCAAGCTAATTATTTATTTTCCCTTTCTTTTTTCTACTTTCTTTTACAATTCAATAAATATTTTAAAATAAAATTGTATTTTTTATTTATAGAATAAAACAATCATCCCCATAACACTGTACAATAAAAAGATGACCACATGTGAAACTGAAAATCTGCTGTGTTCAACTTGCTATTCCTTTCAAATATACAACAAACTTATCCTGTAAATTTCATTTTTTCTTCTTCCTCCCCTCAAATGGCTACCATTAGACCCAAATAGGTATATTATGTATATATGTACATATATGTATAAAATGTATATGTACATGTCTATATACACACAGAGATAGATATGTAGATATAAAATTATTCTATACATACTTCTATTTATCAGTTCTTTCTCTGGATGCAGATAGCATCTTTCTTGACATGTCCTTCATAGTTCAATTGGTTATTTATAATATTCAAAATGACTTATTCACCCATAGCTGTCCTTACCATATACAATGTTCTTTTGGTTCTGCTCATTTCACTCTTCATTATTTTGTGCAAGTCCTTCCATGTTTTTCTAAAATCATTAAGCTTATCATTTCTTGTAGCACAGTAGTATGCCATCACATCAACAAGTATTTTTTAAAGCAACTAATAGGTGTTAAATAGGGTTCCAGGAACTAGAGATAAATGGACAAAAATGAAAAGTCCCTCAAGAAGCTTACTTTTTACTGGAATTATCCTTGGAAGGGGGGGGGGGGGGGGGGGGACCACAGGGAGGGGCAATGAAGGATTGTCAACAGCAGTTTGAATTTGTGATTTCATGAGTATGAGAACTCTCCAGTGTGGAGACTTCCCCTTCCAATGCAAAAGTATAATCATTTGTTTAGTTACCTGGGATGAGTTAATATATAGAGTGTTTTAAGAGTCTTTGTGTAGTTTAATATTCCCTCCAAGGTTGAAAATAAAATTCTTGTTTTGCCTTCAAAGTCCTTCATAACCTAGTCCCTCATTCCCTTCCAGTTTTCTTACACTCTTCTCCCCACTGCAGACTCTTTAGTGACATTGGCCCCCTGGCTGTCTCATGACTAAGATGTCCATCTCCTGACTCTAGGCATTTTCTCTGGCTGTTCTCCAGGTCTGGGATGCTCTCCTTCCTCATCTCTCTGCCTAATAGTTTCCCTGACTTTTTAAAAATCCCAAATAAAATCCCATTTTTTACAGGAAGTCTTTCTGAATCCCTTCTAATCCTAGTGCCTTTCCTTTCTTAATTATTTCCTATTTATTCCATATATAGCATGCTTGTCTCCCCCATTAGATTGCGAGCTCCTTGAAGCCAGGCACTGTCTTTTGCCTCTTTTTGTATCCCCAAGCTTAGCATAGCCTCTGTTTTATAGCATGTGTTCACTGAATGAAAAAAAATGAATTGTAAGCAATTAAAGCTTTGATTAAAATAAACTAAATTAAAGAATTTTGTAAATCTTAAAGCACTATATAAATGGTAGTTAACTTCCAACACCTGTGGTACTTATCTCACAGTTGTTGTGAAATTCAAATAACAAGGGTATATAAGGTATTTTGAAATTTGTAAAGTGTTATGCAAAGGTCAGTTATTGTTACTTTAAATGAGAAAGCTGAGAAAATTATTTTGAGGCCCAGATCTGCATTGGTATTGAGTAATCTGGACTTAGGAGTTTCTTAAAATAACATTACAACTTCTATTGCTGGTGAAGACAGAGACTCTTTTTAATTTTAATTTATTTTGATATGTATGAATCCTTTTTAAGATCTCTTCCAATTCTAATCCTATGAACCTATACTCTCTCAAAAAATTAAGCATGTATCTCAGGAAATTGTCTATCAAACATATTTATACACTGATTGACAAGGTAAATGGCCAAATCTATAACTGAAAAAAAAGCAATCAAATCAAGTTGCTGTTGTTATTTTAACTCTCCAAACAACCTAATTCAGTTGATTGTGTGGTGGAAGGGTTATTGATACAGAAATTGATCATTAAAATCATCTCAAATCCCATTTGAAAAATAGTTGACACATTGGCTGCATATGCCATGGTAGAAATGTAGGTTTTAATTTTGCCTCAAAATAGCATGGTAGGGATGAATGATAGACATGTACCATGTCAGAGTAATTGTCAATAATGGCTTCTCAAATGGACTCCACATAATTCTGCCCCAATAAAAAGCATGCAGGGATGATACTACATGCATCATCTCATTTAATCCTTAACAATCCTTACTGGGAGGATTACCAGAGAAGAATTATTATTCTCATTATAGAGATGAGAAAAGTAACGCTCAGACTTGTCCATTGTCATTTTTATTGTTGTTCAGCTGTTTTTGTTCAGTCACTCCTGCCTCTTTGTGACCCCATTTCAGTTTTCTTGATAAAGATACTGGAGTGGTTTACCACTTCCTCTTCTAGTTCATCTTACAGATGAGGAAACTGAGGCAAGCAGACGTAAGTGACTTGTCCAGGCTTAGTAAATGTCTGAGGGAAGATTTTAAACTACGAAGATGACTTCCTGACTTCAGGTCCGACATTCTATCCACTGTGCCACATAGCTTTCCACTGTCATGGGGATAGGAATGTAGGATAGAAAACTATCCTGTGCTTTCCTTGGTACTTGGATCTACTGTATGAGGAAACTCCTCCTAATGCAGGTGGGCATATTGACTCCAAATTAGAGTCTTAGAATGTTATCTGGAACTCTGAGAGGTTGAGAGTTGCCCAGGGTCACACAGTATGTATCGAAGGCAAGACTCAAACTCAGATTTTCCTGACTTTAGGGTCAACCTTCTATCCACTGTATAAGAATGTCTCTCAGCCAAGTGTCATAGAGCTAGCAAATGACATGTACTAGACTAGGACCTGGCCCCTTTAACTCGAGGTAAAGGATTCTTTCCATGACACCACAGTAAATTGTGTGTTTTTGTTTTCATGTTTTGTTTTTATGTTTGTTTTTGTGGGGAGGCTACTGCCTGACACCTACTTATAGTTCATAAGAACTAATCTTTCATTTACCTCTAGTAATTAAAATTTCCCATAAGCCCTAGAGCCACAACATGGGGGGATGGGGTTGCGGAGAACAAAACTATCCTTCTGTGTCTCACTTGCCACAACTACTGTCTGACTGAATTAATGGAACCTTTGGTGGGGAGACAAGGAGACTAAAAGACAAATGGAACCATTCTATTTTCAGACAAACAAGTGTTCACATGTTTTGAGATGCCATACGTGAATTGTGGTGGTTAGACAGCAACATCTTTAAATAGAAATTGGTATGATTCAGATCCTGCCCCCTAAAGATATTTACACATTAATGCCGTACTTGGGTAATAAGACTGATAGATTTCCTTCCTCTCCTCACTCACTCATGTTGCAATAAAGAAGATTGTTGTTGCTTGGTTTGGGTTTTGAAGTTAAAGAATCCATTCAGCTCAAAACAGATGATTACACAAATTAGATACCTAACAAAAAAAACCCGTTTCTTTTTTGCTGATTATAAAACTGCTATATCTTTTCTTCCTGGATATTTGATAGCTGCTTTAGACTAAGATTATCCTGATCAGAACTCTGGAAAGCACATCTCACATGATGTTAGCCAAATCCCTTTCACCCTGAAAGTCTATCATTTTTCCTACTCTAAGTGAGGATGCCTTTCTCCAAAGACCCTTTCTATTTCCTCATGTGGCACAAAAGAAAACCTTCATTATCAGTCTATAAAGGCTATATATGCAGTAAAAGTTCTTGTAGATCCAGAGAGAGAGAGAGAGAGAGAGAGAGAGAGAGAGAGAGAGAGAGAGAGAGGTTTGAATAGAGTCCTAATTGAATCTGTTGTTCAAGGACTAGAACCTGTGTAAGACCCCTTAGCCTAGATAAGTTCAAACTTCATCACTAATCACTGATTGCCATGATTTTTTTTAAGCCATAGCAACTTATGTTGATGGTCTATTAAGGTATAGAAGTGTTAAGACCTGTGCACAAATTCAGTCCTACACATATTACTGAGATTTGTTGAGATGGTATTTGTTACTGGAATATTGCTCTGCATGGCTGTTTCTTAGGAGTAGCATCATGTATTAAGAAGATAAACTTGAATGATGAAATTGAGGAAGGAAGAGCAGAAGCATGATGGAGAACATTTGAGTTAATAGGAACATAATTATTGTGGGAGGATACTGCTAACCAACCTGTCAATATACAAGTGCTTATCTTATAAGCTCTTACGATGTGCCAGGCACTGTACTACGTGCTGGCGTTACAAAGAAAAATGAAAATCAGCCCCTGCCCTCAAGAAGCTTATATTGTACTGGGAAAAACAACATATTTTAGCCAGTATATATAAGATAACTACAGAATACAAGGAAGACACTAGCAAATGTGAATATTGGGAAAGGCTCCCAGGAATAGGCAATGCTTCAGCTAAGTCTTAAAGGAAACCAAAGATTCTAAGAGTAAGGAGGGAGAGCATTCCAGGCATGGGGGACAATCTGTTTAAGGACATGGGGATGAGAAATGGAATATTATGTGTGAAGTACAACAAAAAAAGTCAATATGGCTGGACCACAGAGTATGTGAACAGGATGGTGCATTAAAACACTGTACTGCGAATGCAGATTTGGAAGATCTTCCCTGCCCCTAGGCTAAAGTGCACCTGAAGCCTGGGGTGGGAGGCTTGTTTTTCAGTAGATACTTCTTGATTGGCCAGTGAGTCAATAAGGTTGTTACATTCTCTGAGCCAGGAGAAGGCTATATAAGCCCTGATGTGTAGCTTTGTTTTGGGACTCACTTTGAGAAGTGTTCTGTGATTTGATCTGAATTCTGGGAAGCCGTTGTTGAGAGTCCCCCGGCTTTGAAAAACCCAGAATGTGGAAACCCAGATGTTGACTGGGTATGGATGTAATGGTTGGACAGTTTGGAAATATGTCTACTTGATGTTTCTGTCTTGATAATTATGCCTGTATACTTTGAGGTTCAGGGTGCTGACCTTTTTCCCCTGAACAAGGTAAACGATATATGTCTGACTGATTAAAGTAAGCTTGTTAACCCATTTTGAGTTGCTTTCCTTTATCAAAGCAGATCCAAGAACCTGTGGTAGCTGCAAACCCTGAGGACGTGCTTGGGGTGCTTGCTGCTACAAACACACACACAAAAATAGGAAGGGACCAGGCTGTAAAGAAGTTTAAATGAAAATAAGAGAGTTTGTATTTGATTCTAGAGGTAATAAAGAGGAGATTTGGCATGGTCAGACCTGTGTTTTAGGAAAGAAATTTTGGCAGTTATACAGTAGATGGAATGGAATGGGGAGAAATTTGAGGCAGGGAGACCAATTAGAAGAATATTGTAATATTCCAGGTAAGAGGTAATAAAAGTTTGAACTATGTGGAGAAAAATTGGAAATTAAAAAGAAGTTTGGAAAACAATACAAGTTTGACATAGACAGATGATAATGGGGTGGGAGACCTCAAATATATAGACATTTGTTAGAGCTCTCCCTAATAAAAGCAGAGAGGCTAAAAAATTGTTCCTTTGTTTTAATGATAATTTCATTCTTCAAAATATGGAAGACTCAGAGAACTCCTATTAAGAGGAGTTGTACCAGATGATTGACTTCTCAGCCCCCTTCTAGAACTAAATTTATATTTTTTTCTATTAATGATCTCTTTCATCACCTGTATTGATCTTTTAGAGAGTCCTCCATATTCTTTTTTCTTGGAAGTATTTCTATTTGTATCTTTGAAATTTCATTCTTCTCATCTGTATTAGGCTAATTTCCTTGGAAGTTGAGGGGATGCCCATTAACTGGGGAATGAGTTGTGGTATATGAATGCAATGGAATACTATCATTCCATAAGAAAGCAGGTGGACTTCAGAAAAACTTGGAAAGACTTACATGGACTGATACTGAGTGAAGCAAGAAGAGCCAGGAGAACATTGTACACAGCAACAGCAACATTGTACAATGACTAACTTTGATAGACTTAGCTCTTCGAAGCAATGCAAAGATCTAAGGCAACTCCAAAAGACTCACTATGGAAAATGCTATCCACATCCAGAAAAAGAACTATGGAATCTGAATACAGATCAAAGCATACTATTTGCTCTTTCTTTTTTGTTGTTTCTTCTTTCTTGTGGTTTCTCCCATTGGTTCTAATTCTTCTTTACAACATGACTAATGTGAAAATATGTTTAATACAAATGTACAGGTAGAGCCCATATCAGATTACACACCATCTTGGGGAGGGAGGGAAGAGAAGAAAATTTAGAACTCATAATCTTATAGAAGTGAATATTGAAAGCTAAAAATAAATAAATTATTTTTTAAAAGTTGATTCTGACAAACAAGAAGGAATTGCTTTCTTAATTGGAATGAGGGAACTTTGAGAAGATTACTCTACCATAATTCATGGTAGTTGAGATGAAATCTGGGCCAAGCTTGATACTTACCCTAGATTTTGAGAGAATAGTTTTAAAAGGGCTGAAAGAATAAAAATTATTCCATGGCTTAAAACTCTATGTGGGAAATTAGCCTAATACAGATGAGAAGAATGAAATTTCAAAGATACAAATAGAAATATTTCCAAGGAAAAAGAATATGGAGGACTCTCTAAAAAGATCAATATGGATAATGGAGTTCATTAATAGAAAAAAATATAAATTTAGTTCTAGAAGGGAGCTGAGAAGTCAATCATCTGGTAGAACTCCTTCATTTTACAGATGAGGAATTTGAAACCCATCTAATTAAAATGATTTTCTCAAGTAAAACACACACACACACACACACACACTCACAGAGTAAAGTAGCAGATATAGGATTTGGACCCAGACCCACTGACTTGAAATTTATCACTCATTTCACTGTATCAAATTGCTGGTGACCCTGTGTGCCAAGCCAAAGAGAGTTCAGAGCTACCTCTAGTTAAGAATTATCCCATGGACTATCAGAGACCATGAAGTTTTTCTCATGAAACTAATCATTGGTAGAAGGCAGCCTTTATGTATTTGTGATGCAGTGACTTAAAAATAAAGTTTGAGAGTTTTTCTTTGAGTTATTGAATTGATACCAAGAATGTGATTGATTAATTAATATAATTTGGGGAAAATTGCAAGAATTTTATTTGTTGTATCAGTTAGTATGCTTATGAAAGATGATTAGGCATAGAACCCTGGGTATTTTGAGGATATATATAAAGATTCTTGTTCTTGACCCCTGTAGCAACTTTTGTGTTCAGACTGAATGATTGAGTCTTAAGTTGTGGGGTCACAGAGACAATAAGAGATGAAGACAGGCATAGCCTGCCTGTGTTACTGGTTAAAGAAGATGCATGGCAAAACTTCATGGACAAATATAGCATCTGGGATCACTGATGACAAGTCCTTACAAATGCTATATTTGGTTGGAATAGTTATGAGCCCCCAGCAATCTCTGCACTGGAAAAGAGAGCACCCAGGAATGGGGCTGTGTGCAAATGGACCTGGAACTTGGTGAGTGATTCAGCTGGAATGCACATGAGTTAGTGTGTGCCAGGATTACCAGTCCTTAAAACAGAGCCAGCTCCTCCTCCCGCTGGCCTTTGGAAAGATCAGTGAGGGTGGTCCAGAATTCAGGGTGAGGAAATGATGCGAGATTACAGCTGCTTATTTGAGAACTTGTGGAACGACAAAACTGTCTGGGGACAGAACTATAGCATATTTCCTCATTGGGGCTTCAGAAGAAGCAGAAGTTTACAGTGAACCTTGTGGATAGGCTAGGTCAGGTAGAGCTCAGGGCTAGAACTATAGGGGATAAGATGATTGCTGTTACTCACATGGAGCCTACAGCCATTTCAAGCACAAATATGTTTGGGGCTGTCCTCTTAATGAAAGATGATAGTGGATGGTAGTTCCAGGATTCTATTTCCTGTTGTGGCCAAGGGGACTGTGTAGAAAAATAATGATGCGAAGAGGAATCTAAGATACTTTATTGCACTTTCATCTTGTTGACTTCTGTGAAAATTTTGATATGTATGGAATCTTTTTATCTGTGACCGACTTGGGATATATGGCTAACAGTGAGATTTCTGGGTAAAAGATTATGGATATGTTAGTAATTTTCTTAATATAATCCCATGTTTTCAGAACAGTTGGAGGACCAATTCACAAATCAATCTACATGAATCTGTATTAGTGTGTTTATCTTTCCACAACCCCTCTAATAGGAACTACTGACATCTGTCATTTTTGACAATTTTATGAGTATGAGGTGAAGCTTCACTGTTTTGATTTGTGTATCTTATTAGTGACAAGTCAATCTTTAATATTGTTGTTTACATTATTATATTGATAACATGATTATCAATATTGTTAATAACATTATTATTAATATCATTGTATATATCCCTTCTATTAAGAATTGTCTTTTCATATTCTTTTACCTTACACATTAGGGAAGACTACCACAGCACCAGACACAAAGTAAATGTTTAATAAACACTTATTGACTGACTGACTGAATAGCTCTTAGTCATATATTTCTGGTAGTTCCTATATATCTTAGATATCAGATTCTTATTAGAGATATTTGAGGAAACAAGTTCTTTTTCCTTTTTTTTAAATTTTTTAAATTCTTTATTAACTTCTGATTTACATCACTCATTTCCGGCAGATTTTGAGTTACAAATTTTCTCCCCGTTTTCCCCCCACCCATCCCCCCAAAACAGCAGTCCCACAGGATATCCCCACCTCCAATCTGCTCCCTCCCATATTTTCTCCCATACCCGTTTCGACTTTTCCAGTGGATCTCTATGCCTCAGTGCCTCTATATCTTATTTCTTAATTACATGTAAGATGGTATTAGTAATAGTGTATATATATATATATATATATATATATATATACACATACACATATATATATATATATTTGAATATTTGATTTTAAAACTTTCAATTCCAGATTCATTCCCTTCCCCCCCTGCCACCCACCCCCACTGGGAAGACAAGCAGTTCAGTATAGGTTGTACATGTGCGGCTAATGCAAAACAATAATGTAGTAGATATATTGTAAAAGACTGAATATATTTCCCTCCCTCCTATCCCACTTCCCACTTATTCTATTCTCTACTTTGATCCTGTCCCTTTTCAAAAGTGGGTGCTTCCAACTTCCCTCCCCCCCAGCCTGCCCTCCCTTTCATCATCCCCCCTCTCATTCCCTTCCCCCCCCTATTATCCTGGAGGGTGAGATCCCCTATTTAGTGTGTATTTCACTCCCTCCTCAAGCCAGATTCAATAGGAATAAGGTTGACCCATTCCCTTTTGCCTTCCTATTCTTCCCCTCCATTGTAACCATTTTCCCTTGCCTCTTCTGTATGATAGTTTGCCCCAATCTGTCTCTCCCCATCTCCTCTCATTATATTCCTCTCACCTCTTAATTTCACCTTTTAAGTATCATCCCTTCCTGTTAAGTTGGTCCTGTGACCTCTATCTATGTATACCTGTAAACATATATACACACATTCACATATGTATTCATATGCCCATATACCCTCATATATAGACATATATATATATATATTTCTAATCACTTCAACTACTGAGAAAAGTTTCATAAAATACAATTATTTTTTTCCATGTAGGAATGTTAATAGTTCAACTTTGATAAGTTCCTTATGATTTCTTTTCCCTGTTTACCTTCTCATGCTTCTCTTGCTTCTTGTATCTGAATGTCAAATTTTCTATTCAACTGTGGTTTTTTCAGCAAGAATGCTTGAAAGTCCTCTATTCCACTGAATGACCAAATTTTCCCCTGAAACATGATACTCAGTTTTGCTGGGTAGGTGACTCTTGGTTTTAGTCCCAGCTCCCTTGACCTCTGGAATATCACATTCCAAGCCCTTCGATCCCTCAGGGTAGAAGCTGCCAGATCCTGGGTTATTCTGATTGTGTTTCCACAATATTCAAATTGTTTCTTCCTGGCTGCTTGTAATATTCTCTCCTTAATCTGGGAATTCCGGAACCTGGCTATAATATTTCTAGGAGTTTTCTTTTGGGATCTTTTTCAGGAGGTGATCAGTGGATTCTTTCAACCTCTATTTT
Organism: Petaurus breviceps papuanus; assembly: GCF_028583685.1. Classification (NCBI taxonomy): domain Eukaryota; kingdom Metazoa; phylum Chordata; class Mammalia; order Diprotodontia; family Petauridae; genus Petaurus; species Petaurus breviceps. The sequence goes on along the minus strand of NW_027187263.1, from coordinate 3,285,498 downwards.
GCCCTCTGGTACTAAAACATCAGGGCAGTTTACTTTGAGAACTTCCTGGAGGATGCTTTCTAGGTTCTTACTTTGGTCATGGCTTTCAGGTAGTCCAATAATTTTTAAGTTATCTCTCCTGGATCTATTTTCCAGGTCAGTGGTTTTTCCCATGAGATATTTCACATTGCCTTTTATTCTTTCATTTGTTTGGATCTGTTTAACAGTATCTTGATTTCTCATAAAGTCATTAGCTTCCATTTGCTCCAATCTAATTCTGAAGCAATGATTCTCCTCAGTGAGCTTTTGAGATTCTTTTTACATCTGGCAAATTCAACTTTTTAAGGCTTTCTTCTCCTCATTGCCTTTTTGAGCCTCCTTTGCCATTTGAGTCAGTCTGTTTTTTAAGGTATTATTTTCTTCAGTCAGGCTGTTGACTCTCATTTCACAATTTTCTTGCATTGTTCTCATTTCTCTTCCCAATTTTTCTTCCACTTCTCTTATCTGCTTCTTAAGGTCCTCTATGGCCTGTAACCAGCTTGTATTTTCCTTTGAAGCTTTTGGTGCAGGAGTTCTGACTTCACTGTTTTCCTCCTGTTCCATGCTTTGTTCCTTCTTGTCCCCAAAGTAGGAGTATAACATTGGAATCTTCTGTCTGCTTTGCTTCCTTTGCCTGCTCATTTTTCCACTCAATTACTTGACTTTTGGGCTTTTTGCCACAGTAGGACTCTGCCACCAGACAGGGGAGTTTTCGTCCCAAACGCTGGGGTTTTCTCAGTTGCCAGAGGTATTAGATGGGTGCCCTCTCTGAGGTCTCCACACGCTCTGGCAAGCTGGACACTCACCCCAGGACCTCCACCCTAGACTGCAATCCAGATCCAAGCAGGTTAAAGCAAGAGCGATTACCCCTCAGACTGGTGCTTGGTTCCCCTACACTCTATAGACCAGGAGCTGAAGCCACCACGTGGTGCTGGCTGGCTGTGCTGGTGTCTCAGCGGTTTCTCGCCCCAGGGGTAAAAGCCACGCACTCCCACTTACTGGGTCCCAAAGCCCAGACTACACTGGCCTCTCACCTTGTCCTTCACATCTATGTGTTGATAAATCTGGAAACGGCCACAGCTGCTGCTGATCTGGAGTCCCTCTGGCAGGGGGCTGGTCAGGCCCACCCTGGGGCTAAAGCCTCGGCTCCCAGAGTGCTGTGCTGGCATATTCCTGCCAGCCTGCCGGGCTGTCCTCAGCTGGAGGTTAGCTTCTCTATGTCATTTTGTGGGTTCTGCAGCTCCAAAGTTTGTTTAGAGTCCCCTTTTTAGATGGATTGGGAAAGGTGGAAGCCGGAGCCACGGGAAGGTTGTGCTTCTACTCAGCCATCTTGGCTCCACCCTCAAGAGATAGTCAACAAGTTATTTTTCAATAAAACATTTCCCTTCTTATGTTAGCTTGCATTGATTTTGTTCATGCAAAAACTTCTCATGCTCATGCAGTCAACTTTATCTGTTTTATCTTTTGTAATAGACTCTATCCTTTGTGTTGGTTAAGAGCTCTCCTAGCCATAATTGTGAAATAGACCTGATCTAGTTGTTTTCTAGATTTTTTTCATAGTGGGTCCTCTAATATGCATTCAGTAATGTATAAGGGGTAGCAAGAATCACAGAAGATAAAATGGTCAATTTTAATTATAAAAATTGTTTGAAAGTTTTTGCATAAACAAAGCCAATAAAACTAAGATTAAAGGAAAATAATTAACTGGGGGGAAAATTTTTGAAGCAAGTATCTCTGATAAAGAGCTTGTTTCCAAGATATATAAGAAATTTGTTTAAATTTAGAAGAATAAGAACCATTCCCCCAGTTGATAAATGACCTAAGTATATGGCCAGGTAGTTCTCATGGGAAGACCATCTATAGCCATATGAAAAAAAAATGCTTCAAATTACTACCAATTAGGGAAATGCAAATTAAAGCCATTCTAAGGTTCCACTTCACATTCATCAGACTGGCAAAAATAATTCATTATTTGCCAGAATAAAAGAAGAATAATCATACCATAACATCAACATTATAAAAATGAACATTTTAAAGACTTTTATAATCTGTAAACTGGTAAAGAATGAAATTAGAACCAGGAGAAAAGTTATACTAAACATCAATATTATAAAAATGGATTATTTTTAAGATATTTATTAACTAATGAAGAATAAAATGAGCATAACTAAGCAAACAATTTATACAATAAGAACACTGTAAAGACAAAACTTTTCAAAAGCTGTATGAATTATGATATATGTGTATATGCATATGTATATGTAGGGTGTATAGAGGAAGAAAGAAAAAATAAATTTCTATATTAAAACAACACTTTAAAAATGGAGAGGTTGAGGAAGGGTACTATAAATGCAGAATGTTGCATAAACTTTTGTACAAGGTTACTGTATTGTTAGTTTTGATTAATTGTTTTACTTTGTTACAAGAGAACTTTTGTCAAGTGGGGGTAATACAAAAATGTTTGTAATGTAGAAATGCCACAAGTCAATAAAACTTTAAAAAATTTTCAGTGCCTGTATCCATTTTGAGTTTACAGTGGTATGTTGTATAGCATAAGACATTGATCTGAACCTATTTTTGAACAAACTGCTTTCCAATTTTCCCAGTCATTCTTTTCCACCATGTAAGGGTTATGGGATTTAAAGATCTCCCATGCCCCATGGACGTGCTGACATAGCAGAGCAAGAAAAAAAAAAAAAGCCGAGCTAACGGTCCTGTGGTTGGCAGTTGGCGGCAGTTGCTTTTTTTTTTTTTTGAGTTGGGACTCCTGCTGAGCACTGCCAGGGGCCAGAGCTGCTGGGAGCGTTCTTCCAGGACGCTGGGTGGTTGCTGTGAGTGGGGAGAGGAGGACCTTTGCCTGAGGTAGCCTGTTCTGTTTTGAGGGCTTGAAAATGTGGGTGCTTTCTACTTTATCTACCTGTGCCAATGTCATAACTACTCTGATGGCTTTCACTTTCTGGTTTTGGGACTCAGTCTTTTGGTATCTTAATAAATTTTCTAGTTTATTTCCCCAAATGGCAAACCTGACGTATTTTGTGATGGATAATTATATCAGCATATTTGTAATCTCTATAGGCATTGTGAATATGGCATTGCTGATACACACCAATAATTTATGTTCTCAGGTTTATCAAATACTGAGTTATTTAACTCAAGTATTTTTTGATTCTTCCTTATCTACTCTGTTACACTGATCTACTTTTCTCTTTTTTTAAACCAGTACCAATTTTTTAAATTGTTGCTTTATCAAAGAATTTGAAATTTACAAGTCCTGTTTTCCCTTTCTTCCTACTTTTTTAGATGAGTTCCCCCAACATCCTTGCAGTTTTGTTCCATCAAATGATTTTTAAAATTATTCTGTCTAGCTTTCTGAAATTTTCTTTTGGCAGTTTGACTAGCATAGCACCAACGCAGTAATTAATTTTAGAGAATCATAGCTTTTATTATATGAGCATGGTCCAATTATGAGAAAAATCATTTCAATATTTGTCATTCCTTATTTCTTTAAACTGATTTGTAATTGTTATCTAGATCATCCTTGAGCATATATTCACAGATTTTCTCCAAGATATTATATCATCCTTGAATATTATCTTCATAGATTTTCTTCAAGATATTTTATTCCTTTTGGATTATTTTAAATGCATTTCTTTTTCTATTTTTCACTCTGGGCTTTGCTATTTCTATATAGAAATAGTTTTGCAATTTATGTGTTTGTGTTGGAACTTAATATGTTTCTGAAGCTATTGTCTCAATAAGTTTCTTTGCTCATCTTCTGAGATTTCCTAGGTACAGCCATCATGTTATCAAGCAAATAAAGATTTGCATCTTTTTTTTTTTGCCCATGCTCATAAACTTTAATTTCATTCTCTTGCCTTATTACTATCTTTGGTATTTCCAGAATTACATCAAAGAACAACAGGGAAATGGAGAATCATTTCTTTATTCCTCTATTTTTTGGGAAAACTTCTAGGTTTTACTTTTGCAAATAATTCTAGATGTTGGCTTAGAAATATACAATTTATCATATTAAAACACGTTTCCTTTGCTTATACTTTTTAGAGTTTCAGCATGAGTATTTAAATTGTCAAAGAATTTTTCTGTATCTCCTGAATAAAATTGAATTTTTTTTTATATTTATGACATTAATATTAGTTATGTTAATTATTTTCCTAATGTTTAAGCATCAATTGGTCTCTAAAATAATTTCAACTTGATCATAGTCATTTTTTAATATATTGCTATTATCTTTTTGCTAGGATTTTATGTACCAGTTTAAATCAAGATTCATTAATGACATATAATGATAATTCTCTTTCTGTGATTTATACATCCCTAGTTTAGGCATGGGGACCACATTTGGATCATAAGATGTCACTGGCAAAGAGGTGTAAGCAAAAGTTTACCAAGTAAGTATATACAGCCCAAGACATAAAACATTATATATGTAATCCTGATTTTGAATTAGACCTGGGGAATTTTATATTGCTTCTTATGCATGACCTTAAATGCTACAGACAATGCTGCTGTAAGGCTGTGTGTTTGAAGGATAGAGTTAGTAAGAAAATGACACTGGGGGGTGGCCAGGTAGCACAGCAAGTAACAGCACCGGCTCCAGTGTTGAGAAGACCTGGAGATCGAATCCCGGGCTCAGACACTTGGCACCCACCCAGAAACACCTGGCCATGTAGCCTTGAGCAAGTTACTTAACCCCAATTGCTTAGGGGCGGCCAGGTGGCTCAGCGAGTAAGAGCACTGGCTCCAGTGTTGGGATAACCTGGATCAAATCCGGGCTCAGATACTCAGCACCACACCCAGAAATAACTGGCCGTGTAACCTTGAGCAAGTTACTTAACCTCGATTGCTTTAAAAAAAAAAAAAAAGAAAGAAAGAAAATGACACTGGTCTTCTTGCTCCTCCTTACATAAGACTCTCCCTCTCTTAATGCTGTACCTTTTCATTGATTCTCCTCACCTTTCTTTGTATATTATGATTAATATAGTGTCTAGTATATAGTATAGACTTATAGGCAATCTATAATGATTCTCTATGTGTGTAAATGTGTATGTGTGCATGTGTGTAGGTGTCTGGCACAGGCAATACAAATGGGACCAGATTCAAATAGGAGGAGTAAAGCAGGCTCCATTACCTTCAGGAAACTATAAAGTTCTTTTTTTTATTCTCTCCCAGCTTCTCCACAAACAAAAATCCATTTTTTTATTATATATTATTTATTATCCTATCTTTTCTTATATATTATTTATTATATTATCTTATATATTATTCTATCAGTACTCTTTGATACTTCAAAATATGAAATACAATAGTTTTGGAAAACTGTCAATGAATATTACTTGGAGAGCAATGTAGAAGCACTTTGTGGAAGTGAGTAGGATGCATTATAAATGAAGAGAAACTTCAGTGCAGAATGAGCTTGAAAATGTTATAAAGGAAATACATGATTTAAAAAATAGGATGACTTTTTTGTGACAAGGAATAACAGATGGATTCTGTATTGGTATCTTTGTGATGTCAGGACAAAGCAAGGAAGGGATCTAGCATGGTGGGTGCACACCTTAGAGCAATCTATGGGAAAATATGGACAAGATTCATGAAGGATAGGCAGTCATAGATGGGTTATAATTTGTATCACTGGAGGGCACATCAATATTGATGAGATTATAAATAAATTTGAGTTTTGGAATGCAATCAATTACATGACATAAAACTGAGAACTTAAATCCAATGAATGAATATCCATAAATATAAAAATTACTCAAAGTAATGAAATTATAAATAGAGAAGCTAAACATTTCAATCTTAGAAGAATTAAGCAAGTCACAAATAAATTACCCCCCCCAAAAAAAATAAATCCTGATTCAGATAGAAATTTAAAGGACAAATATATGTGCTATGCAAATAATTCTCAAAAATAAAGAAAGAAGGAACTCAACAAATTCCTTTTCTGGGATAAATATGATTCCCCTCCCCCCCCAAAAAAACAAAAACAAAATTCAGGAAGCATATAGTAGGAACTTAATAAGTATAGTTAGTAGTGGAAAAGCACTGGAAACTTTTCCAGTAAATGCAAGGGTAAAGTCAAAGTACTCCTTTATTCCACTATTATATGATATAATAATGCTAAATTTTCAGGCAAGGGTTAGTGTTGGTCAGTCAACAAACATTTATTAAGTTCCTACTATATGCAAGGCACTGCTTCAAGTGCTTGTAATGCAAAGAAATGTAAAAACTGTCCCTGTCTTCAAGAAGCTCATAAACTAATGAAGGTATTAGAAAACTAATTAATTTAGAAGGGTATAGTAGTAATCAAAGCATGAGGTGATGATAGCCTGAACCAGGGGAATGCCTCTTTATGTGGAGAAAAGGAGATATATCTGAGAGATATTGTGAAGGTAGAAATGACATAACTTGGCAATAGCTAGAATAATGTGAATTGCATGCAAGTGAGGAGTCCATGATGAAACCTAGTGTAAGAGTCAGAGTGATTAGGAGGATTGTGGTATGCTTGATAGAACAGAGAAGTTAGAAATAGAAGAGAGTTTGGGAGAAGATAATGAGTTCTGTTTTGAATAGCTTGAGTTTGAGATGTCTACAGGACAGCCAGTTCAAGATTTCCAATGATGCGATAGTAAGAGATCAAATAAAAGGGGAGGTCTGGATAAATATATCTGAGAACTGTCTGAATATCAGTTCAATAGTCTTTTTTATTTTCAATTTTGACTCATCTACAAAATGATGGAGTTGGGCTATTTTATCTTCTAAAGTTCCATCCAGATTAACAAAATCTTTAATGGCTCCTTGATTTTAAAAATGTCTTCTTTGCCATTATAATTTATTTTCTAGTTGTCCAATTTGAATGCTTCTTTATTATTTCCTTCCAAAAATATCATAGGATACATCTTCTGAATCTATTTTTTACAACCAACTGTTCAAATACATGATTTCTTTCATACTTATTTTTCTATTAGATTTATCTGTCTCTGAAAAAATAGTAAAAATTAAATATTAATATTTTTCATACTATACTGTTTTTTGTATCTAGATTAGTTTGGCCTAGATTTAGACTGTATAATTTTAGTTACATATACACTTAACAATGATTTTTTATTGTGATGCCTTTAAGCATGTTATTCCCTTACTTATCTATTTTTACAGTATCGGTTTTTACTGCTGCCTTATCTGAAATCACAATTGAAACCATTTAAAAAAACTCACTTGAAAGAAAATAGATTTGGTTCTAGTTTCTAGTTTTCACTCAGAATGAGTACTTTAAACATGTTTCTTATATGCAGCAAACTATTCAGTCTTCTTTTCTTATCTACTCTGAAATTCTTTTCTGTTTTCTTGGTGAATTTAATTCATTCATAGTTAGTTGTAGTAGTTAAGTTTGTGTTTTCTTCCATTAAATTATAGGCTTCTTTTTCCTTCCAAATCAGCACTACATGCATGCCTGGGGGTTGTTTCGTTTACATTAATCTAATGCTGACCTCCTCCAGCAGAATCGCCTTTCCATACTCCCCATTACCTTGCCTAAGTCAAAATTTTTAAATCTGTTGTTATTATTATTATTATTCACTGTGTTCCTGAATACTGCTACAGGTCATGGAATCTTGCTGACTGTGTTTCCTACGCATTTATTTAATCTATTCACAACAAAGCAATCTTTTTACTCTTCCCTAATTGATTCCCTGTCTCACACTCCACAACACTCTTACCAATCTTTTCTTCTCTTCAGACCTCTCACATCACTCTCTCCTCAATATCTCCACAAAGGATATGGCCTGTATCAGACTTTACTCAGAAAACAGTCCATTCACCCTCTTCTCCTCTACTCTACATCTCAAATCCATTGATATAATCCCCTATTCTTTCCTTATTTATTCCAGTCTGTGCTGAAGAGGTGGTCCTTCTCCTTTCTAATGACAACCCATATATTTGTAAGCTTTATCCCATTCCCTATAATATTTTTGTCAGATCCTTGCCTGCCCCACCTCCCATGACTTCCCTCTTCTCTATAAGTTTTCATTATGTTTCTCTCTCTCTCTCTCTCTCTCTCTCTCTCTCCCCCCCCCCATCAGAAGACCACTCCTTCTCCTTCTCAGACTCTTTGGATGAATGATCATCCATGTCATCCCCTCAGTATATGCCAAGACTCTGTCCTGGGTCCTCTTTTATTTCTTCACATTGTCTCTCTTGATGACCTCATCAATAGTATGCTTTCTATTACATGCCCTGGTGTGTGTGTGTGTGTGTGTGTGTGTGTGTGTGTGTGTGTGTGTGTG
>NW_027187263.1:3246934-3277167 GCF_028583685.1 Petaurus breviceps papuanus | reverse complement strand
TGTGTGTGTGTGTGTGTGTGTGTGTGTGTGTGTGTGTGTGTGTGTGTATATATGTATATATACATATATATATATATATATATATATATAGTTTGTTTACAAACTCTGGGTTCTGAAAAAAAAGCCACCCAATTTGTCCTCTAAAGCATTATAAAGTGAAGCTAAGAAGCATTTAAGCATATAGTTTATGTAAAATAATGTTTGAGACTCTGGAGACACAAAGAAACAATAATAATAATTTCTGTTTTTAAGGGGCTCACATTTCCCTGGAATGCCAGAAACATTTCCATTGCAATGATTTCATACTCGTTGGGGGTAAGAAGGAAAGGACACAATTAATCTCCACCAGTCATAAAGAAAATGTAAGGTTCAGTTGAGATCCTACTCAAGTTCTTGCATATTTTAAAGGGTCAGTGTCCAAAATGGCATACTTTAACCTCAGTATACATAAGAGCAGCTCTTAAAGGCAGCATTCTGAACACCTAGGGAGAAAGGTATTAAGTGGTCATGAGTCCCAGGGAGGATGTGAAGTTAGAAATTATGACCTCTACACTTTACTTATAGGTATTTTGGACCCAGAAATCAACCTTCAAGATTGTTTAAAAAAAAACATGAAGATAAACATTGGTCTGAGAGTAATAATAGCTCACATTTTTATAGCTCTTTAATGTTTGCAAAGCAATTTACCTCCATTATCTCATTTGCTTCCCACAAACCTGAGGGATAGATGTGATTATGATCCCCATTTTATAAATAAAGGAACTGAGACTCAGAAAAGTCCAATAACCCCTTGCCAAAGGTGAGCTTAAGCTACTAAGTGTATGGAACAAGATTCAATCCTAGTCTCCCTGACTTCAAGTCCACCAGTATCTGCTAAACTGTGCCATAATTGTTGTTTCATTCATAATTGTTGGATATTGTTACTCCCATTTTACAGATGTGGAAATTGAGGATTTGAGAGGTGAAGTGATTTGTCCATGGTGAAGTGGTCAGTTATGGTGGAACTGTGACTGGAACTCTTATGTCTGACTGCTATTGAACTTTCTTCCATTAAACCACCCACCACATTTGTCCAGATGATCAAAACCACATTGGGTATGCTTGAATTGGAGGGTAATCCCAAGTTCATCAGATGATTGCATATGCCTTTTGGTAGATTGATAAACTTCAAAGCAATTAATATCTGCAATTGCAAGCTCGGATCTGAGTGAAGTGTGGGTGACCTGCCAAAGGAAGACAGTTGACACCAGATTTTGAGCTGTTCTTCATCTGCAAACTTCATTTTCCTATAGCAATGTTAACAGTCCCTAAATGTGAATGGCTCTTTTGTTACAAGTGTCATCATTCTCTCTAGTTGGCTGGCATTGCAGGACTATCAGCTATCACACACACAGTCCTAAAAGGCAGGGCAAATCTAGTTTCAAAGATTTGGCAGTTTACCTCTACAAAAGAGACTGATTAGACTTTTTAAGGACTGAAATTTTTCTCCTCTTAACCTTAGATGAGCAGAATGACCCCAGGAATATTGGATTATGATACGGTAACAATGTATTGATCAAAGTCTACATTACATTGAGATATTAAGTCTTTTATTTAATACAATGTGGTAGAATTGTAGAGCATTGAAACATAAAGGAACTTTGGAGGTCATCTAATCCAAGCAACTATGAGATCCACTACCCTAGCGTGTGAAGGAGAGAATCATCATGTAAATTTTCAACCTGAATAGCAACCATCAATTTCCAATGAGAATAACTTTTTGATAGAAATGGGGTTCTAGTGTAATTGAAGCAATGGCTTGTGAGTAAAGGGGGAAAAACAATAATCACTATAATCTTCCATGTTCTCTTTAAGAATAAGACATGCCAGAATAACCTTTTTATTAGTGTTACTATACTGATACATTTTTAAAATGCCACAGATGCAATTTAGCTATATTTTAGTGAGACTTAGACAAGATTTCTTTGTTTTTCCCTTGCAAACGCATGCTAGATGAGGATATGGTTAGGTGTATTTAAGAGTGGCTTAATAACCACATCCAAATGCTGATAAATAACAGAAAATGTCACCTTGTAGGAAGTACCACAAAGTCTTGTCCTTGGCATCATTCTATTAATCATTTTTGTTAGTGACTTGAACAAAGATTAAGGTTGAATGTTGATCTAATTTTCAAGTGACACACAATTATGAGGGATGATAAGTGTGTTGGATGATAGAACTGGAATCACAAAATAACTATCACCTGAATTAAATAAAAGAAAATTTAATAGATCCTGCTCCTAAGTTGTTTATTTTTTGATCACTTAGAGTTGCAGTTGATCAAAAGTTCCCATGACAATTTGGAGTATATCTAGAAAGTGTGAACAAGATGTTGAAAGAATTCAAAATCATGCCCCATGAGGATCTAATGAAGGTATAGAAGGGAGACTGTCCATATGGAGAAAGGATTCATCTTATTTGGCTTGTTTGCAGATGAAACAACTAGTTCTAATGGATGAAAATTACTGTTAAGCATATTTCAGAATGATGGAAAGAGAAACCTCTTAATAATTAGAGCTTTCCCAAAGTAGAGTGGATGGCCTAAAAAGGTAGTGAGTTCACCATCTCTGGAAGTCTTCAAGCAAAGGCTTGATGACTACATTCCAAGAATACTGTAAGAAAAATTTCTCTTGCAAATGTAGAGATTCCATTAATGTATGCCTTTTTAAAAATTTCCTATACTTAAATGAACTAAGGCTGAGACTGAATTGAAAGACAGATTTGACCTCATTTGGACACAGCCTAGGAAGCAGAAACAAAGAAGTGATCTTTTCACAGAATGGCAGACAAAATACTGTATGAAAAGGCTACAAAAGCTCCTGCCCCAGTGAGGTATCTACAATGGCATCGAGTTATTCAATATTTACAATGCTTGTTAACATCCCAAGGGCTATCCTGCAAATCAATGACAACAATTAAAGTGATACTCATTGCATTTAAGGGCCCTGCACTGATCCTGAGATGAGAATGATGTCCACTTAGAAGCTGTATAATATTCACGAGTATAGGCATAAAGCAATCAGCTCTAAATGAGGAGACTCTGAAATAACAAAGACCTCATGCTATCAGCCAGGCTAAGAGACAGGGCTGCAAAATGATAGGCCCTGCAGGCAAAGGCCATAGTCTTTATCCAAAGGATAGATTCATCAGCCTGGCAGGGGCTGCCAAGCACACCATCAGTCTTTTCTTCCACACGTACGTACAGAGAAAATCACACCATCAGCTACGTCATCTTTGACTACAGAGAACTACAATGTGAAGGTTTTAGGTTTGACGTGCTTTTCAGAGGAGGTTAAACAGAGGGTGCTATCACCAATCTGAGGTTTAATAATGTGCTTTTACTTCTGAAAGCGATAGCCTGCAGATGCCAGGCTATGATTTTTGCAGATCCATTCCCATTTCACATTTCAATCTGCTATACCTCAGCCTGCCCAGAAAGAAAGCATTGTGCAATGATTATTTCCTCCTAGCAAGCTTTCTCTCTCAGCCAATCAGAAGTAATGCCATGTGGGCCCTCTATCCAACATGTTTAAATCCCACCAATTAATATAGGGAGGGAGGCTTGCTATTTAGAATATTTTATACAAAGAACAAAAGAATGCCATTTCATACACAACGTAAGAACCAGTTTCTACCGTTTGCTATTCCATCCCTTGTTATCTAGCCACTTTATCTCCATGGATTTCTTCCAGAAGATAAATCTTTCAATCAGGATTTTTCTGTGAACTGCAGCCCCTGTCCTGTCAGGTCTCATATCAAAATTGCAGGTGAATTTTCCTCTCCTGATTTTGCTAAACTGTAAAAGAGCATGCAGAGCAAGAAATCTTAGCTGTTTTATTCATTCTAGGCACTAAAAAAAAGCAAAAAATTGGTAGTAATTTTTCTTTTCCCTGCCAAACTTAGAATATCTAGCTTATAAGTTCTTTAGAAAATTGACCGTTAAGATCTGAGCTAAATCTAAATAGGTTGCCGAATGTGGGCCAACTGAAAATTCAGAGTACAACTTACTGTTTCTTAGTATGTAGTCAAGAGTTATCAAAGTCCACATATGTTTAAATTTCTGGAAGGAAGGAAAGAAAGAATGACATTTAATATGTGGAGGAAAAGAAAACCTTAACAAGAAGGACAGGTGAGATGGATATTTATAATGTTATCTTTTGGAGTTCATCCTTTGAAATATTAATGAAGATGATGGATTGAAGATAATGATTCTTTGGTTTAATGTACTTGGGAACCATAGCCGTGTTTGGTAGAAACCTTCTTAAGAAAGAGGAAATACTGCAGGCAGGAACGGAGCAACCCGATGAATAATTGAGGAATGAAATGAAACATGAGAGATTGAAGATTCAGCTCCTGAAGAGGAGAAAGAGCCTTGAACTAGGGAGTCGGGAAACCTGAGTCTGATGTGACAGCTTTGCCACATATCAACCAGAGACAAGCACCTTGACCTGTTTCAGCCTCAGTTTCTACACGGGGTATTTGTATACATTCCATTCTAAAATAGGTATAAAATTGCATTTGTGTCACCTACATCATTGGGTTGTTGTGAAGAAGTCCTTTGTTAGTAATAAAATTCTATAGGAGAGACAGCAACAGGTCTCTATAGGAGGCCATCTAGAGGGCCAGCTTCACAGTCAGGAAGACTCAGTTTCAAGGCCCATCTTTGACACACAATGGATAGGTGTGATTCACTTAATCTCTCAGGGTCCCAAACAATTTTCCAAGACTCTAAGTTGCAAATCAGGTGCTCTATTTGCATTGGTAAAATAAATTCCTCGTTGGGAGCTCCCCTACACTAATAAAATCACAGGTCTGATGTGTGTGTGGTGGGGGGGAGGACAAAGGGGCTATATAAATATGAGTTTATGGGGCACTTTGACTCAGTATTTACTAAATGAGCTGTTAGCTGTTTATGATTTTAAACAAATACTTACCTTCACTTGGGGTTTATAAGTAGAGTGGGGATAAATTTGTAAGTAGGTATCTCTTATGATTTAGTCTTTCTCTCTTCTACCCCTTATATTTTATTTCCCTTTCAGGGTCTTTAGGCGTAGAACTCTTGGGCCTTTTTCCCCCTTTATTTCCACTCCTGATTATTTGACTTTTTCTGTGGAGTTTAAAGAATATCAAACTTGTGCTCATGATTGATCTGGGTCTGAAACCTTATTCTGACACTCTGAGTCAGTTTTTTCATCTAAAATGGGAGCAATGATACCTGTAATATACAGTACTGTCATGTGATCAAATTGTATGATATGTATAAAATACACATATATATTTTACATATGTGTGTGCTTGTGTGAGTGTGTGTGTGTGTGTGTGTGTCCTCCTGGATCATTGCCTTGTCACAGTGGAGGAGCTCGTTTGATGTTTCATAAAATATATGAAGCAAAGTAAGCTGAATGCAATCAAACAGGAGATGGAAAGGTTAAACATTGACATCTTGGATGTCAGTGAACTTAAATAGACAGGAATGGGTGAATATAATTCAGGTGATCATTATACATACTATTATGGACAAGAATCTCTTAGAAGAAATGGAGTAGGTCTCATAATCAATAAAAGGGTGAGAAAAGCATCACTGGGGTATATCAAAAATGACAGACTATCTGTTTGAATACAAGACAAATATTCAACATCACAGTGATATAAACTGTATGCTTCAACCACTGAGCTCCAAGCTCTTCTGAAAAGGCCAAAGTTGCTCAGTTCTATGAAGACCTACCACATTTTCTAGAAATAACACACACACACACACACACACACACAAGATGTCACATTCATCAGAGTGGACTGCAATGCTAAAATAGGAAATCAAAAGATAATTGCAATAACAGGCAAGTTTGGCCTTGGCATACAAAATGAAGCATGGCAGAGACTAAGAGAGTTTTGTCAAAATAACATGCTGGTCATAGCCAATGCTCTTTTTCAACAATTCAAAAGGTTATTCTACACATGGATATCCTCAGATGGTCTATATAGGAATCATATCATTATATACTTTGCAGACAAAGATGGAGAAGCTCTACACAGTCAGTTACAACTAGACCTGGAGCTGACTATAACTCATCTCTTACTGAAAAATTCAGACTTAAATGGAAGGAAATAGAGAAAACTAACAGACCACCTAGGTAGGTGCTAAATAGCATCCTTTATGAATATGAAGTGGAAGTGATGATTAGATTTAAGGGATTATATCTGGTAGATAAAGAGCCTGGAGATATGGAAAAGGGTTAGAATATTGTACAGGGGATGTCAACAAAAAACAGTGCAAAGAAAAGGAAGAAGAAGAAAGCAAAATGGCTGTCTAACAAGGCATTATAAATAGATGAGAAAAGAAAGAAAGCAAAAGGGAAAGGAGAAAGGGAAATATAACATGCTACTGAATGCAGAATTCCAGAGAATAGCAAGGAGAGATAAGAAGGTTTTCTTAAATAAGCAATGCAAAGAAATAGAAAAAAACAATACTATAGGAAAGACAAGAATTCAAAGAAATTGGAGATATCAAGGGAATGTTTCATGCAAAAATGGGCATGATAAAGGACAAATATGGTAGGGATTTAACAGAAGTAACCAAGATTAAAAAGAAGTGACAAGAATACACAAAACAACAATAATTACATAAAGATCTTAACATCCCAGATAACCACCATGGTGTGGTTACTGATCTAGAGCCAGACATCCTGGAAAATGAAATTAAGTGGCCCTTGGAAGCATTGGTAACAATAAGGCTAGTGGAAGTGCTAGAATGCCAGCTGAGCTATTTAAAATCCTAAAAGATGATACTGTTACAGTCTTGCACTCAGTATGCAGCAAATTTGGAAAACTCAACAGTGACTAATAGATCAGAAAAGATCCATCCCAGTCCTAAAGAAGGACAATGGCAAGGAATATTCAAATTACCAAACAATTCCATTCACATGCCAGAAAGGTTATGCTTATGATTCTGCCAACTAGCTTCTATAAACCAAGAGTAACCAGAAGAGCAAGCTGGTTTTCAAAGAAGCAAAAGCGCTAGAGACCAAATTGCCAACACTTGCTGGGTTATGGAGAAAGCAAGGGAGTTCCAGAAAAAGTATCTGCTTCTGCTTCATCGGCTACACTAAAGTCTTTGGCTGTGTGGATAGCACCAAAGCGTAGCAAGTTCTCAAAGGGACAGGAGTGGCAGATCATCTTGTCTCCTGAGGAACCAGAATAGAGCTGAACATGGAATAATGGAAAAGGAGTACAGCAAGGCTATATATTTAACCTCATTTTTTAACTCATATGCAGACTCCATCGTGCAAAATGTTAGGCTAGATGAATCAAAAGCTGGAAATGAACATGGCCAGGAGAGATAGCAACAATTTCAGATATAGAGATGATACCATTCTGATGGTAGAAAGTGAAGAACTGAGAAGCCTCTTGATGAGGTGAAAAAGGAAAGTGTAAAACCTGACTTGAAGTTGAACATAAAAGAAAAAAAAACCTCAAACATCTTGGCAACTGGTCCCATCACTTCCTGACAAATAAAGGGAGGAGAAATGGAAGCAGTGCAAATTTTATATTCTCAGGCTCAAAGATCACTATAGATGGTGACTCCAGTCACAAAATTAAAAGACATTTGCTTCTTGGAAGGAAAGCTGTGGCCAATCTGGACAGCATACCAAAAAGTAGAGACTTCACCTTGTTGACAAAGATCCATATAGTCAAAGCTAAATTTCCAGTTGCAATGAAAGACCTTGAGGTTTGGGCTATCAAGAGAGATGAGTCCCTTGGACAGCAAGGAAATCAAATCAGTCAATACTTAAATTAATTTAGGTTCTTCACTGGAAGGTCAGATACTGAAACTGAGGTTCAGATACTTTGATTACATAATGAAAAGACAGGATTCATTGGAAAAGATCCTGATGTGGAACTTTGAAGGCAGAAGGAGAAGGGGACAGCAGAAGATGAAACAGATAGATAGTGTCGTGGAAATAACAAACATAAACTTGCACAGATTTTGAGAGATAATGGAGAATAGAAGGGCCTGGCATGCATGGTACAGTGGAGTGCATGAGGTCATGAAAAGTTGGACATGACTGAACAACTACACAACAACAAATATATATATATATATATATATATATATATATATATATTTCTATCTATATGTATATATACACAAATGTGTGTTTATCTCATGCTCTGTAAACCATGAATCATTACATGACTGTTGACTATGATTATAATCTTTATCACACTATGTAGTGGGTGCCTGGTCATTTAGAGCTCAATCCTGGGAGCATGCACAGAGAACTCATGCTGATGCTTAGTAAGCTTGCTCCTGGGCCTCATTCTCCCCTTTGGCACATGCTCAGGTATTCTATTGGACTATTTTTCAGTCCACTTACTGTGTGTAGTTCGGTTGACTGCTGAGTTGGAAATGAAAGACTACCATGGGGTCAACTCAATCTCTTTCTTTCCTTTGTGGTAAATAAGGAGGAATAAATACTGTGAGCCCCCAGGTGAGGGAATGGTCTCAGTGTTTCACTCAGATGCCACAGGAAAGCAGAAGGACAAAGCTGTGCTATTACTTCTGTCTCTGTTGTGTCTATTATTTCCTGTTCCTAGGCGAAAGAATATTAGCTGAGAAGTGATTAGCTCACAAACTGAGTACCTGTGAGCTTTAAAAGGTCAGAAGTTCATACTAGAGTTGACTGAAAGCCAATTCTAATAAAGTACCAATGGCCTGCTTGAAGACTGAGCCATCAGAGGGCCAGGAATGGGAGTCTATAAGAGAGCTTACAGGCAGCTGAGACTGATGACCTGCTGTAAATCAAGGGTAGCCAGGAGGAAGTGCTTGCCTGCTGGCTACCCTGCACTTGGAAGTGAATTTGGTGGAGTGAATGCCTTGTAGAAATCAATTCACATTTGAACACAGTCTTTCCAGGAACTCAGGTGGTATAAAAGAAAATATGCCTCTAGGATACAGGAAGTTGATTTGTACTTTCCTTCTTCCTATATCTCTCAGTAAATATCCCTTTGTAAAAGTCAATTTGGTGTTAATTGGTTAAATTATACTTGGAGCTAATCAATAATTATTTTATATTAGGAAGATCAACAAGGATAGTAGGAAGCAGTACAGCCCAGTTTTTCCTATAGCTATTCTAACAAAGATCAAAAAAGAGTGCTAGACTCAGTTGTGATCAAGAAACTTAAGCGAAAATCACAGTAATTCATCTTTTCATCCCAAGACAACACAGATAACAGACCAGAGTAGAAACTGTCAAATAGGAGTAGACTGGCATCTCAGATCCAGACCATGGGCACACCAATTTGAAGAGAGCCTTGAGGACTCAGGTCCCAGACTCAGAACAGTTTTCCTACTTAACCACAGAGGTGAGCACAGACTCAGAACAAAGGTAAGCAAGTGGTACTGTTGCATTGAACCTATGGAAGCTTCTGTCTAATTAACAGAGACTAAAGCAAGCAATTGTCTATTCAAGGCCCCCCTAGGGGTAAGGTTGTTAGATGCATTTTCTAGGCCCAAACCAAGGTCTGGAGCCTGGAAATTCCCAGAAGGCAATGATCAGATGGTATCTTTGATCAGACCGCCTAGTATTCACTGAAAATGTACACATCCCTGGTTCCTCTAATCCTTAAAGAAAAATTAATACTGGGGAGAAAACAGGAATAGGGGATTGACTTTATAGATTAGAGAAAAATCATCCCAGTCTCTCAGGGATACCTCATTGTTTAGGAAGAGATTTGATTAGTCTTGCTCTGGCGGATACTACTCATCAGTGGGAGTAAGGGCCCCCAGAGTATATAAATACCTTAACTATATGTTATCTGACAAAAATATTGATTAAAAACCTACTATGGCCTTGACACTGTGCTAGGTACCAGGAATGCAAAGATAAAAATGCCTTCAAGGAACTTAAAGTGACATACTTAGAAAAGTCTCTCTCACAGCTCAGGAATCATTGCTTCTAGGTAACCTATCTCGACAAAAGCATATCCTTGCCTGTATATATAGATACACACACATATACATACACATATGCATTATATATACATATATATGCATATGTAACCACTTTACTTTTCAATCTAATTCTAACTAAAGTTAATGCTGAATATGCCCTGAAATGGACTGTGTTTCAATCGATAGATAAGACTGATGCAAAAATGACACATATATTATTGTCATCAAGAAACATTTGTCAAGACCCAGCAAGGCATATAGGGTTAACAAAGACGCTGATCACATAATCTCCTGCCACCAGAATCATGCCATCCATTTAAGGAGATAAGGGATACATGGGAGAAGGAGCTGAAGTAAGACTTCATTGACTTACCAATATAAGTTAGTACCCTTTCTGCAATCTATAGTCTTACAGATTCTCCTTAAGCAGAGATGTCAAACATCTTCCAAGTGCTGCCAGAACCAGAAACATAATTGGGAAATACTTACATTTTAAATCATAATTTTACATGTAAATTATTAATTTTATGTGTAAAATGTAATTGGTAAATATTTAGTCAAATAAAAATACAGTAAAATATAGCTTACATTACATTTTAGAACTAAGCCAATATGTGACGTTCAGGGATCCCTGTGTGTGGAATTAGTGGACCTCATTTCTATTTGAGTTTGACACCACTGTCCTAGAGGATGGACAGGTCAAATGACTTGAAGGGTTACATCAGAAGCAAGTGAGCTCTGGTCTTTCTGGCTTCTCTCCACTACATCATGCTGCCTTTCCGGAGGTTTGCATGTGAAAATATTACAAAACAGTGTTGAATCTAGTATAATTAGAAGCAACTAGGTGGTACAGTGGATAAGGTGGAATCAGAAAGACCTGAGTTCGAATCTTACCTCAGATATTTATTAGATGTGTGGCATTGGGCAAGTCACTTAACTTCTGTTTCCCCCAGTCTATTCATCTGTGAAATGGAGATAATATTTTAATAATACCTCCCAGAGTTATTGTGAAGATAAAATGAGATAATAACTGTAAAGCTCTTTGCAAATCTTAGAGCACTATATAAATGTTAGTTGTTTTTATTAAACTGTCTAATGTTTTGAAAGAAGAATGCTCAGGAATTCAGGAGAAGGGAAAGAGAGCTTGTAATTGGGTTGGTCAAGAAAGTCTTCAAGAAGGATGTGGAATTTGAGCTTGGTCTTTAATGATAAGGTAGGATTCTGGTAAAATAGATAAGCTAGACTGGTTTGAGAGTTCTTAAACTTATTTGTGTCGTGGACCCCTTTAGTAGTCTGGTAAAGCCTATGCAACCCTATTCCTGAAGGTATTTTTAAATGCATTGAATAAAATACATAGAACTACAAAGGGAACCAATTATATTAAAATGCAACTATCAAAATTAAACAAAAACCAATGCAGTTATCAAAATATTTAAACAAAACAATTGTACCAATATCAGGTTAAGAACCCTGAAACTACATAATGTTAATGATTTTCCCTAACATTTTCAAAACTGGTGGTCAGGGTAAGTGAAGAAAGAGGAGAACATTCCAGATAAAGAATTTTTTTGCTTTTGTACCAGTTCTAATAGTGTTGTTGGGAATGCCCAAGTGCCTCAAAATTCCCTTGGCTATGACCCAGTGACTAAGGAAGGGAACTAACCTTCTCAATACATAATCTGAGCGTACCATGTGAGATGAAGGAACGTATAAGTCAGTTTTCAACAATGCTCTCTGAACACTAATGCCACTATCTCTAGCACTAAGTAATACTAAAAACTAAGCCTGTCTGAAACTGGGAACCCTTGAAGAATAGATGACTTCTCAAGTTATAGATATCTAAAACATTATGATTCTACAATTCTAATATTGTAGATTATATAATAATAATGTGATTCTTATAATCACAAAATTTCTGTATTGAAAAGGATGTCAGCAACCATCTAGTCTACCCATACCTGAAAGAAATTCTCACTCTAACATAATTGAAATGTGTTAATCCAATCACTACTTAAACATCTCAAAGGAGGGGAAACATGCCATTTTTGAACAGCAAAATTCACATTATGATAAGAATTCCATGGACACCAAAAGAAATGTAACATAAAACACACATCGAAAAAAACAAAACAAGATGTTTGTCACAATGGAATTTCATGATTATACATTTACATATTATTTTAAATTATATGTTTAATATAGTGCTTACATTAGACATAAGCAGAACTATATTGAATCTCCGAAAGATCTTAACAAATTATGTAAACACTGCTTTATTTGCAGTGTACAGTCAAATATTTCCTATTAATGAAAGATTCCTTTAGCAAATTCCCATAGTAAAGCAGTTTATGGTATTTTCTAAATGAACTGAGCACTATCAGCCTTCAATGCAACACTGTTTCCTTGAACCCTTAGGAGATTTTTCATATCCCACAAGGGATTTCATTTAAGAACTGGCCTTTTAACAATTATGTCTTTCTTAATATTTTAACAAGTTTACAGACCTCTTGGGGTGTAGTATTACCCTGAAGCTGCTTCAAGTCCACAAAAATGAATGTGTCAAGTCTTAGCGCTGTTTACAAAGCTTGATTAATCCTCTGAGGGACAAACCAAATCAGGTGATGCTACAAATCATCATTTTCCAAGTTTATGTTAAGGGACCTGTATAAACCAACAATTCCTCTTGTCTTGTCTTTTTTTTTTTTTTTTGCCTTTCCAAAGGATTAAAAAAAAAAAAAGCAACACCCCTCAGTCCTCAGTAGCACATTAAAAGTTGACATGAATAGGGATTCATAACCACTGAGACACTAGTTTTGACATGAAAATACTCCATGAGAATGTGAACTCCAATCTACCACGTGAACGGATACTGTTTCCCCCTGATGCATTTTGGCCAGACTTCACAAGGAACACGTTTTCATCATTGCAGTCACTTAAAAATGAGCAAAAAAAAAAAAAGTAAAAGAAAAGAAAAGAAAAAAGCTAATGCAGTGCAAGCAGCCGGGCTCCTAGGCTTGACAAATGGATAAAATGTACCTTCTCTGAATATTAACAAAACCCACCTTTTCTCAATGTTTTTGACATCCTCTTATGTGTACCTGCATGCACTACGGCCACAGAATCCAGCTCCAACTTGTTGTTTCTAGAGTTCCTTTAATCTCTCCCTCCCTTTCTCTGGCACTGGTATGTTTTCCATGACTGCTGTTTGAGCTTTTCTAAATGAAGGTGCTGACATCTGCACTCATTTCAGAGCCTTCTTCTTGATGTCTCAATATTTTAGGAAAGCCAGGCTGCCAAACCCCCTGACCACAGAAATGACAAGATGGACTTAGGTTTTAAAACTGAGAGAAAATAATTTGAAGTCACGATGAAAGGAAGCAGGTCCAACAGCAACTCCCTCCAAAAAATAGTGTTTTACTAAGTCCAAATTCAGAAATTGTTGACTAACTTGGAGGGCTCAAAGGGCACAAAAATATATAATACTTATTGTAAGGGTACAGTCTTAACTCCACTAGTTCCCATCAACTCTTAGACAGGTGAGACCTCTGAATGACACTCTGAAACACAAGTCTAGGCAAATAGGTCAGGAACTATTTTTCATTTGTGGCTGCCATCCCATAAACCTGACCAACCTGGACAATCCTTCATCTCCCTTCTGCTACCCACAGAGGAACACAGATCATCTGGGATCTACAATCTCCTACTAACATAGAAAACGAGAATCATTTCTTTTGGACCAGAGCCCAAGGCATTGGCCCAGACGGAAACATGCACTCATACAGCAGGGCAGGATTGGAGCAAACACCAGACACTACAGGAGCAGAATTCCACAGAGTGCCAACTCCTGCATAAGCGCCTTTCCTCTTACAGATGTAGGCTGCAATAACCTCACAATATGGTGGGGAAGGGGCTAATTAGAACCATCAGCACTGGAAAAATCCCCTGTACTCGTTTATATAGTGCTGGCCTTATGGCTTCCAGATGGAGGAGGTGGTTGATCTGTTGTGTGGATTCAGCTGACCTAAGTGGGAGGTTGTTTCCAACCTGCCATGTCCATATCCCTAACCTTCTCCTCAGTAGAGTGACAGACACTCATCAATTGGGAAGGCAATGAGCCACATATATACCCCAACTCTACTTTTTCTAGTGAATTTCACTGTGTTGCAAAGCAACTTATTGTTATGAAAAGAATACAAATCCCAGAATCAGGAACTTTGTTTGAGTGCCAGGCATGAGACTTGCCAAGCCAAGTGACCATGGTGACATCTAATTTAGGATGCTCAACAATATCTTGGGACTTGACAAATTAGCATACTGTCATCTGAAAGCAGAGACATCTGGAAGAGCTCTTCAGCAGAAACAATACCCCTTCAATGTATACTCTGTACTGGAACTTTTCTATTATCATGGGAGTATATACTTTAGCAAGTTTTCACCTTCACGTTTATGCCTTCCCTTAATGGCAAAAGGCTTATTGAATAAGATCATCTCTGATATATATTTCAAGAAATCCATATGATTTTGACAAATATACGGGACATTACTTCTACTTCTACTTTACCAAATCAAATACTTTCTTAGAGTTAATAAACAATAAACATAAATTTTGCAGTATCTAGCAAAATATTGGTATCTGATAAATTTCTACTAGTTAATTGATTGTATTCTTTAGATCTTTCAGTCAAGTTTTATAATTATAAAGATTGAATCTGATGTGGTTTACCACTTGTAAAAGTCCAACAATTCATTTCTTTCTTTTTTTTCTATACTCTTGCTATTTCCCCTTTTACTGCCAATCTCTCCCCAATGGGGGGGGGGGTGTGATGGGGCAAAGATAAAAACAGAGTCCTTTTTAGCAAATATATACAATTAAGTAAAAGAAATTCCCACATTAACTGTGTTCTAAAATGCATTTTGAGTACCTTACCTGTCAGAAGGTGGATAGTAAG
The DNA here is from genome assembly GCF_028583685.1 of Petaurus breviceps papuanus. Classification (NCBI taxonomy): domain Eukaryota; kingdom Metazoa; phylum Chordata; class Mammalia; order Diprotodontia; family Petauridae; genus Petaurus; species Petaurus breviceps. Next base: position 3,262,227 of record NW_027187263.1, on the reverse strand, counting down.
CTTAAACATCACCCCTCTAGAATTATGATCGATCAATTGCATTAATTGCAATTCTCAAGCTTCTTGAAGTTAGTTGTCTTTATAATATTGTTATCATTACATACATTGTTATCATGGGTTCTGCTCCTTTCATTCATGTAGATCTTTCCAGATTTCTCTGAAAGTTCTGTTTTATCATTTTATGACATAATAATATTCCATCAATTCATATAGCATTTGTTTAGTCATTCCTCAAAATAGATGGGCATTCCCTTAGTTTCCATTTCTTTGCCACAACAAAAAGAGCTACCATAAATACTACAATATACTACATAAGGCTTTTTTTTACCTTTTTTATTTCTTGTGGGGATATATCTCGTAACTGGGTCAGAGGGACAAAAATATATTTTTAAAAATACCTTCACACTGTCTTTGGTACCTATTTTTGCTTCAAATGCTTTGAGAAATAATCCCTCAAAGACCTCAAAATTGTGTGACTTCTAGTGCAGACCTCTTCTACACATAATGATCTAATCATCTGCTTTTTCCTTCTTTGCCTTCTTCAGTTCCATTTCCACTTCATCTAGAATAGTATTTCTCAAAGTATGGTACAGGAATCTCAAGGAATCCACAAGACTCTTTCAGGGGATCAGATCTATTTTAATAACACTAAGATGTTTTAATTTTGAATATAATAAATTTTGATATAACCCAGATAAGCTAAAGCCCTTTGGAGGGTCTTCACTAAATTTTAAGAGTGTAAAGGGTTATTGAGATGAAAAAGTTTGAGATCCACTCTTCAAGAAGAGCATCTGGGATACAGATGATAGAGTTCAAATATTGTGGCTTCCCTATCCTCGATGGTGAAAATGTTTGTTTTAAAATTCTTTGCAGATCTTTACTCTATTTCATTTGTTGCCCTTATTTCTGTTTTATCCCTAAATCCTTCCTGAATGGCATTGCTTAGTTTCATCTCTTAACAAGCTTTCGTTAGACTGTTTTGTTCCCTCCCCTTCCTTTCCCTGTTTTATGAGGTGACACTGCTCATAACTTTCCACCACCTTTCTGCATAAGGATTTTACAAATGAATTTATATTCCAAACTGATGTTGCAGTGGGCTACCATATGCCTTCACTTGTTAAGAAAGTCAAGTATTTGCTGCCTGTGGTGGGTTTTTTAACGCTTTTTGTCCTTTGTTGTGACAGCTGATTTACATTGTTTAAACTCTATGGGGGAGGGGGTATGGAGCCAAGGTGGTAGAGTAAAGGGACTCACCTGAGCTCTTCAAAATTCCCTTCTAAACAACTTTAAAATAATGCCTCAAAACAAATTCTGTAGTGACAGAACCAACAAAACAACAGGTAAAACAATTTTCCAGTCCAAGACAACTTATAAGGTTGTCAGGCAAAGTCAGTCTCACTGGGGTGAGAGTGGAGCTCAGTTTAGCATAGGTCAGGCCCTGCAATCCAGCAGCAGACCTTGGGAGAAACTGAATCAGAATATCTTACTTCTAGGTCTCTCAGGACACAGACTATAAGGGGGTCAGAAAACTAGTCAGAAGAAGATTACAGGGGCCCCTTTGTTGGCAGTGAGCTTAGGACTCTGTTGCATTACCCCAATCCAGTTCTAGATCAGAGTCACAAGGCAAGGTGAACATTAGCACACTTAAGCATGCCACAGAAGAGCAGTGATCCTGGTCATAGTTCCAAAGTGGAAAAGAGTGCTTGCAGTCACTCAAAGACCACAGCAAAGTCCAGGACAGAAGTGACAGCACCTCTCCTTGGATCATATCATTTCAAAAGAACTGAAAACTTATAGAATTACCTCTGAAAATAGCTATACAAAAAAACATAAAGCTTGGGGTAGTGCTCCCTCCACCCCAGGAACAGAGCCCAACTATAGTATAAAGTTCAAAGTCAAGAAATGGGCCAGAAAATGAGCAAAGAGAAAACATGACCATAGTAGTTACCATAGTGCCAGGGAAGATCAAAATATATACTCAGAAGAAAACAACAAAGTGAAAGTAGTTATATCTAAAGCCTCAAAGAAAAATATGAATTGGTCTCAGACTCAAAAAGAAGTCCTAGAAGAGTTCAGAAAATGATTTTTAAAATAAGAAAGTAAGAGAAATTTTGGAAAAGAAATGAGAGTGATGCAAGAAAGTCATGAAAAAAAAGAGTGAACAAACTGATAAATGAGGCACAAAAAATATTCTGAAGAAAATACCTTAAAAAATAGAATAGACCAGATGGTAAAAGAGACACAAAAATCCACTAAAGAGAGCTACTTAAAAAGCAGAATTGGCCAAGTGGAAAAGGAAATATAAAAGCTCACTGAAGTATAATCCTTCAAGGAAAAAAATGAATATTTAATTAACCAGGGGACTTTAAAACATCCCTGATAAAAAGACCATAGCTAAGTAGAAAATTTGACTTTCAAATACAAGCCTGTAGAGAAGAATAAAAAAGGTAAATAGATAAGATAAATCATAAGAGATTTAATAAGATTAAAGTGATTGTATCGGGGCAGCCAGGTAGCACAGCAAGTAAGAGCACCAGCTCCAGTGTCAGGATGACCTGGGGATCAAATCTGGGCTCAGACACTTAGCACCCACCCAGAAACACCTGGCCGTGTAACCTTGAGCAAGTTACCTAACCCCAATTGCTTAGGGGTGGCCAGGTGGCTCAGCAAGTGGGAGCACTGGCTCCAGTGTTGGGATGACCTAGGGATCAAATCTGGGCTCAGATACTTAGCACCACACCCAGAGGTGACTGGCCATGTAACCTTGAGCAAGTTACTTAACCCCAATTGCTTTAAAAAAAAAAAGTGATTGTGTCCCTATATGGGAAGATGATACTTGTAACTCCTAAGAACTTTATCTTTATTAGGGAAGTTAGAAGTAGTGTACATAGACAGAGGGCACAGGTGTGAGTTAACTATGATGGGATGATATCTTAAAAGATTAAATTAAATTAAGGGGTGAGAAAAAGCAATGCACTGGGAGAAGGGGGAAAGAAATAGAATAAGATAAATCACATAAAAGAGATGTGAAAGAACTTTTACAGTGGAGGGGGAAATGGGAGGAGGGTAACAGACAATGATTATCAGAATTGTCTCAAAAACGGAATAACATGCAGACTCCACTGGGCATAGATATCTATCTTAACCTACAGGGCAATAGGAGGGTATAATTGCAAGCAAAGTAGTACTTTGCTCCTTGTTTTAGCTATTCAAGTGCCTTTGAGCCCTACCTTTGATTATGTCAAGTCTTTGTTGGAAATAGTATACATTGTGTTGTTCTTTTTTTTTTTTTTTTTTTAGCAATTGGGATTAAGTAACTTGCTCAAGGTTACATGGCCAGTTATTTCTGGATGTGGTGCTAAGTATCAGAGCCCAGATTCAATCCCAGGTTATCCCAACTCTGGAGCTGGTGCTCTTATTCACTGACCCACCTGGCTGCCCCTAAACAATTGGGGTTAAGTAACTTGCTCAAGGTTACATGGCCAGGTGTTTCTGGGTGGGTGCTAAGTGTCTGAGCCCGGATTTGATCCCAGGTCATCCTGACTCTGGGACCGGTGCCCTTACCCACTGTGCTACCTGACTGCCCCCATTGTGTTGTTCTTAAAAGGCCTAAGGGAGTTTGGAGACCCTCCCTGACCTTAATAGGCCTAATATCATCACATGGAGCCCATGGAGGAAGGAACTTGCCAAAATAATGGAACATGAAGGATGGAACAGTAAGGTGGAACAGGAAGGAGCAGAGCAGATAAAAGCTCTAGCATGAGCTAGGACCAAGCAGAGCTAAGAGAGAGAATGTTTGTGATGTTGGCACTCTGTTGTTCTGTGTTGGTGTTACTTTGTCATATAGAAGCACTCTGTCTGTTGATTTGTGTACTTTGTCAGACAAAAGTACCCTGTCTGTTGATCTGTGTTAGTGTTACTTTGTCAGACATAAGTACTCTGTTGATTTGTCTTGATTTCTCAGACAGAAAGTGAATTGAGAAGATAGTACTGACAATTGTGTAAATATTGTTGTAACTCTGTTAAGCTTTATTTTCCTAGAAACAGAAACTGTGAACAGCCCCCATGAGTTACAATATGGAACAGGAGGGGAGAGCTGCCTATCTGTGAATCCAAGCAACAGTTGAGTGAATCCAGGCAAGACCTGGGAGAACTGCCTACCTGTGAATCTAGGCAACAGTCAGGTGAATCCAGGCAACAGCTGGGAGCATGAAGAGGAGTGACTGGGTTTGGAAGTCAGCTTTGAGTGAAGATGAAAGGAGACTTTATTTGGGTACTCATTGCTGACTGATGATATTGTAACTTACTATGACTTAGGGGTGGATGGTGTTTGTACTTTCTGTTACCCCTTAAGGATAATTGGCTTAGGGATGATTACCCCTTAAAGATGATTGGCCTAAGGATGATTGGAAGTCAGCCTCAAGTCAAAATGAAAGAAAATTTTTGCTTTTTGCTTTTTTTTAGAGGAGGGAAAGCAGGGCAATTGGGGTTGACTTGCCCAAGATCACCCAGCTAGTAAATGTTAAGCATCTGAGGCTGAATTTGAACTCAGCTCCTCCTGATTCCAGGACAAGTGCTCTATTTACTGCACCACCTAGCTGCCCCTGAAAGAAGATTTTGCTTGGGCACTCTATATTGATTAAGGAGGTTATGATTTACTGAATGATATGTTTTGCTTAAGACTGTGTGGCTACCTTAGTAATAAGTTGTTGTGTTATATTGTTGTGAATGTTGTGCTCTAGTTTCTTGAATGTTTTGCTTTAGTTTATTGCTGAATAAATAGAGATTTCACTGTTCTATGAGATTAGATCCTTAATGTTATTCACAGCAGCAGTCCTCAGGAGAGCTGCTCATAATTGGCTTTAGAGGGGGGAAGGGAATAGAAGGTTTCTCTGACAAAGGCCTTATTTCTCAAATATAGAGAAAGGAGTCAAATCTATAAAAATTACAAGTCACTCCCCATTTGATAACTGGTCAAAGGATATGAAAAGGTTTATTTTCAGACAAAAGTAATTGAAGCTATCTATAGTCATAAGAAACATTGCCCTAAATCACTATAAATTAGAGTGATGCAAATAAAGCAACTCTAAGGTACTGCCTCACCCATTATCAGGTTGACTAATATGACAGAAAAATAAAATGGATAAAGTTTGGTGGGGTGTGGGAGAATTGGGACACTAATGCATTGTTGGTAGAGTTGTGAATTGATTCAACCATCCTAAAGAACAATTTGTATCTATGTCCAATAGGCAATCAAACTATACATACTCTTAGATCCAACAATACCACTACTAGATCTGTATCCCAAAGAGATTTTTTTTAATTAAAGGAAAAGGACCTATATGTACAAAAATTTGTGGCAGCAAAGAATTGGAAATTGAAGGGGTGCCCATCAATTGAGGAATGGCTGAATAAGCTGTGGTATATGATTGTGATGAAATACAATTATGATATTTAAAAAAGTAAAGAATAGGATGCTTTCAGAAAAACCTGGAAAAACTTACATAAACTGATACAAAGTGAAATGAGCAGAACCAGACAAACATTCTACACAGTAACAGCAGCATTGTATAATGACCAATGAGGAATGACTCAACTATTCTCAGTAATACAATGATCCAAGACAATTCCTAAGGACTTATGATGAAAAATACTATCCACCTCCAGAGAAAGAACTGATGGAGTTCAAATGCAAATCAAAGTATTTTTTTTTTTACCTAATTTTTCTTGGACTTTTTTTGTTCTGTGTTTGTTTTTGCCAGAAGGCTAATGTGGAAATGTGTTTTGCATGATGGCATTTTTGTAATCTTTATCCAATTGTTTGCCATCTATGGCAGCAAAACAAGGAGTGAGAGAGAGAAGGGAGAAAATTTGGAACTCAAATTTTTTAATGTTAAAAATGTTTTTACATACATTAGGAAAAATATTTAAACTCTATATAAAATTGCTATAATTGGCATCAATTTTTTTCCTGCATTCATTTCCTATTTTTCACTGTCAATAACTTATGTATCTAGGTCAGTTTGTAGTTTTATTTATGTGCCATATTTTTTTTCCTTTTTTTAAAAAATTCTTCTTTCTAACTTTGTATCAATTTTAACCTTTATTCTAACAAGTCAGTGATCTTATAGGATATAGTTGATTCAAGAATGACTTCCATTATTATAAATATCCAAATTAACCTCAAAGGTTCTATGAAGGAAGATGTTGTTTGAAATGAGAAAGGAATGTTGCTGTAGTACAGGAAATGATGAGCTAGTTGATTTAGAAAAACTTGGAAAGCCTTCAACTTATGAAGGAAAATGCTATTTACTTTCAGAGAAACAGATGATAGGAGGAAATAAGCACAGTATGGTCTTACATATATGTGTATGAGTGTATATGTGTATATTTATAGATCTCTATGTGTGTATATTATATATATACATATGTGTGTGCATGTATTATATGTACATATATACACACATATGCATGTATGTGTGTGTATCCATGCTTAATTGTAGCTTTCTTTATGGTGAGGAGAGGGGAGGGAGAAGGGGAAATAAAGTAAAAAAGTGTACAGCAGAGAAGAAAAGAAAACCAACAAGGAAGCAAAGAAAAACTTGTTAGCTTTGAAAACAATGTATTTATTATTGAGATTTTCTTGAAATGGAAATTCATTGTGTTATATTGAATCTTCTCTTACAGTCTGCTGTATACATGGCAATGCTTTTCCCCCTTTCATTTTGTATTTAAGTGAAAAAGAAAAAAAAGAATGACTTCCACATCAGTAATGAGTTGTTACCTGTCTTTGAAAACATTGTTAGTTTCTATGTATGTGGGTGCACATGCAGGTGTGTGTGATGTTATTTGGTGTTTATCACATGTACTGCCTTCCAATTCATTTCTTGAAGAAGTCTTCATGATATATAAATATGAGACTTCCCATTTTTATTTTGAACTTATCTAGGATTCAATTATACGTTCATTTTAATTTCATTTTGCTCTTGGTATTCTAAATACCAAGTCATTTCCTAGTGACCAATAAACAGACATACTGATCTGCTAGAAGGACAAAGTCATATAAATCTTGTCATTCCCACAAACAAAACTAGATGACAGAAGGGGGTTGCAAATACATGGAGGGAACAGTCAACAGCTTCTCTTTGAAAGGCACATAACAGTGTTGTTAGAGTTGTTTTCATTGTACGTCTAAACATTTCATACAACCTTTTGTCATCCAAAATATTGGTTCTTATGATGTTTCTAAACAGACTACCATGAAAATAATCAATGGGAGCTTATAGTGCAAGAGGAACTTGACAAGTTGAACATCATCAAAAGACCCTCTAAACTAAATTTCCTCAAAGTACCAAAAATACGAGTTATTATTATGCAAAAGAATCCATTGAAAACAAAGTTTAAAGATTATAAATACAAATGATATATTTTTGAAAAGCACAGAAATATAGAATGTCAGAGCTGGGAAGGGACCTTAGTACTTCATCTAGTCTAATTTATTATCTGAATAAAAATTCCTTCTATAATAGTCCCAAAAAATGGTCACCCTGCCTCTGTCTGCAAATTTCCAGTGACAAACATGACCTTTAATTCTTCTTTCCCCCAGTATTCTCTCAGAGCATCACTCCTTTAATTTCTTTTTCCTCCCTTGACAATCCCAGGCCTTTAGTTTATTAGTTTAATTCTATTTTGTCTTTTATGCTTAGATATCTATGATCTTAGATATCTTTCTATGCTCTATTGAGGCTCACTCCTTACCAAATTCCAATTTTGGATTACTCCCAACATTTGCCTATTCTACTCCTAATCACACACTGCTCCCTAGAGCTGAAGAAAGTCATATGAGAGTATCAATTGGATCCATTACAAATTTATTTTATCTAATGTGAATTGGGTCATTACCAGAGCAAGGCAATCCATTTTTTATTCCCTAAATTATGTTCTATCCTGCTCTTCATAGAAGTTTTCCAAACCTCTTCTCTCCTCACATCTGTCATATTATCACTCACCTCAAACCTCCAAGCTAAGGACCCTGCCTCATATACTACTGATCATTTACCTATTAACTCTTTTTTTTAAAATTTATCTCACAATCCTTTGACATCAACCCCCATTTTTTCTTTACTCCAATCTCATATGAAGGAGTGACCATTCTCATTGCCAAAGTCAATCCCCCCATTACAGCCATACATGAATCACAGAATTTTAATAGATTGTGCAAATATGTTTACAAGTCATCTTTTTTCTTTTATTAATTTGTATTTTTATTCTAAATAAGAAAAAAGCAAATAGAACAAATGTGTATTTATATAATGGAATTTAAAAGTAAGTTATAAATAAAGATGCTGATCTACATTACTTTAAGTTTGTTTTTCTAAATATATATATCAATATAATCAATATAATATTGAAGCTTTCAAAGCTATATCCTCCTTGTCTTGCCTCCTTTCTGGCCTTTTTTTCTGTTCTTTTCTTTCGATTAAAAAAAGATGCCTCAGTGATTCTCTATTTGTTTACTTTTCTTTTTTTGGCTACCCAATCCTCAGTCCCCCTCACCCTTCCTCCTCCCATACCTCACCACTGGGAAAGAAAAAAATTGTAACAAATATACAAAACAAATTCCTATATTGGTAGTATCTGAAAATATATGTCTCATTCTTTATCTTGTCTATCATTTCTCTGTCAAAAGGTCTACTAGATCTACTAGGGGCAGCCAGGTGGCTCGGTGAGTAAGAGCACCAGCCCCAGTGTCGAGATGACCTGGGGATCAAATCCGGGCTCAGATACTTAGCACCACAACCAGAAATAACTGGCCATGTAACCTTGAGCAAGTTATTTAACCCCAATTGCTTAAAAAAAAGGTAGATCTACAATCTATCTTTAAAGAATGGTTTCAGAAGAGTGTTAACCCTAACTTTCCATTGGATTGATCAGCTGTATCCATTCTACAATGGGATGATTTGTTTATGTGCAAAATGTTCATTCAGTTGTTCTACCAAGAAGATAGGTTAATATTGCTGAATATACCTAGGACCCTGAAAAAAGACAATCTCTATAATTTCTTTCCTCCCCCCTTTCCTACCTATTAATTCCTTAAGTGTTTCAAAAATATGGATTTACAACAAATCATTATACATGCAAGAATAGAAGGGGAGGGGAGCATAACAGGTGAAAAACAAGCTACTTCTAGTATGACTCTTCTGAGTCCATTATTCTTTCCCTCTGGTTTGACCTCCTACCAGGTCTTGCCTTTGATTGTAGCCTAGTTCTTGATATTGCTGTGTCCTTGGCTAGCTAGATTGCTATATCTTAGTTCAGAATCTGCTTCTTCACCTTGCAATTAGGGGTATTGAAGTCAACAGCCTCAGAAAATACAGGACTATAATATGTGCCCTGACTTTTCACCCTCTCCCAGATTCCAATTCACTGACTGAGATGAACTGACATACCCTCTGACTAATGGACTCTCTATACCTTTCCTTACTGTGGGATTCACACTCTAGTCACTTTTCCATTACAGTGTGATGAATCACTAGGCCATTATCAGGGACCATTCTGCTAAGCTACCCCTCAACCTCCATTTCTCCTAGACAGTGTATCTCAAAAGACTACAGATGAACATACCCTCTTCCCCTATCCTCCATCTCCCACTCCCAATAATGTCAGGACCAATTTATCACATATGTATAATATTCAAGTGGCACCACTGAAAATATCATGGTCTAAATAATCCAATGACTTTTATTTTTCATATCAGTCAATGTTCTCAATTCTAAGAAAAAAATGTGTCTATTTTAATACAGATAAGAACATTAGATTCTTCCTCACAGCTCTTTGAGGTTGAGGATGGGGTGGAGAGACAGCTGACTCACTCTTATCAGAAAATATTTTATACCCAAGTCACATCAGAGGTGTTCCTACATAGATATCAGTGCTTCACACACATACTTGCACAAGGGGAACTTGGCTCTTGCTTTTATAAACATCATTAATGTGAATGGCATAGCCAAGTTACAAGGAACAGTGTTGTTTTAATGCAAATCAAAAGAACTAAATCTTACTAACGTCTATCCCTTTCCATCCTAGTTTATTGCATTGCTTGATCTGCTGAATAAAAGATTGCTTTGTCCAGTGTTAGAAGATCTTATTATAAGGGGGAAAATGTACTGCAAGGGGGAAGGCTTATGATTTCTGTGGGAACAGTAATTCCGAATTTTCAGACTTTGGTGTAACAGAAATCTCATCCTTAACCTGGCATTAGCATAGTTCTGGGCATTATAATATATAATTTCTCATTTATTAGAACATTCTTTTAACAATTCTCACAGTACAGTGATTTATTCTTTTAACAAATGCTCACATGTGGCATTTTGCCTTAAGTTGGGTAAAATGAAATTTATTCCTCATTATTAGGGATGGGCAGGGTTTGAATAAAAGAGATATAGCTCATATTAGCTATAACAATTTCACAAGAAATTACTCTTCCCTTTTCTTACAGGTGAATGCTGGACCACATTAAACATGGTCTAGCACTAATCCTATTTCAAGTTTCATAATGTCCGGATTCTTCACTAGCAGTCTGGAAACTACAGAACTGAAATAAATTCCTCTTCTGCTTTGAGAAAGTGAACAGGGATAAGAAAATAAGTGGCAAATTGGAAATAAATTCATTTCTTTGTGAGACATATTTAACTAAAAATTAGTAGTGCCCTAATTATTTTTAATGTGGTCTTTTAGCTCTTCAAAGTAGGATGCCAGAGTTAACAAGAAAGCAATATTGGTATATGTTCTAGATCACTATATTTTATGTTTGAAGATGAAGTGTCATTGATAGCTAATACCAGTAGAGTTAAGATCAATTATAACAATTAATCTAGAAAATAGACATATAAGTAAGCTCTAGAAACTGAATTGTTGGGATAAATTCCTCTACTTTTCTTTACATGTGTAATGATCTGAGACAAACAAGAAGGTAGTATTCTAAGGAACATTAGAAGATGGAGAAAAATGGACAATAAATATCTCTACATACACACACACAGAAATGTGCATGCTCTGAAAATTTGAAACAGTTTTCAGGACAATTCAGGCAAAATAAAACACCAAAACAAAACCTTGTCTCTGCTTCTTAGTAGAAAGATTTTGAGGGGCAGCTAGGTGGCACAGTGAATAGAGCACCAGCCCTGGAGTCAGGAGGACCTGAGTTCAAATCCGGCCTCAGACACTTAACACAAAAACTAGTTGTGTGACCTTGGGCAAGTCACTTAACCCCAATTGCCCTCCAAAAAGCAAAAAAAAAAAAAAAAAGATTTTTACCTAAGTTACACATTTAAGAATTCAAGGACCCATGATTCCACTGGGATTTGGGGGATTTGTATACTCTCTCCACTAATATAGAGAGGAATACCTCTATATAAGGGACAGAATGTCTTAGTATTTGGTCTCATTGAATTGTTGTGGATCAAAACAATTGTATCACATTGCACTCAGCTCCCTGTTGATGAGCCTCTTTGAAATTATATAGGAAGGCCCTTGAAAAACACACATGAGAGAAATTAACATTATATCATTATATTAATAACTAATTATTAATTCTGTTCCACCATTTTTCCTTCTATTTTCTGTAAAGACCCAACTCTTGTAAAAGTCAATTTTTGAAAGGTATGTCTGATTGATAAAATTGCTCTAAGACCTCAAGACACATGCTCTCGATTTTGGGCAGGACCCCACCCAACTTTGGGTGGGACTCCATCCAACTAGTAAACCTACTTTCTATTTTGAGTATAAACAGAATTCAGTCTGAGCAAGCCCATACCCTAGAGGAAATGAACCCCTGTCCTTGGTCCCCTCCATGAGAGTTTAGGGTAACAGCTTATGGAGGAGAAAACCAAAAAGAGAGGTTTGGATAGAAGTGGCTTCCTTTGCCCAGATTGCTGGAGGTTGCTGAGTCTCATTGATGAAGCCACATTCTTAGCAGAGTTATTTAGAGTTTAGGGGTGATAAGGACCCCAAAATACTGACATGCCAGGTGCTGACAAATGAATTTAACTCAAGCCTTCCTTTAGTCAAAGTAAAACAAAGTTTATTAAATATTAACCATATTGAGTAGACTCTTAAGGAGACAAAGTATTTGTGACACTTGCATTGACAAGCAGGCCAGAACAATCTGACACAGACTGAGTCTGTGCCAGATTATATGTATCTCAGCCACTTCATGGAGGCAAGATGGATCTTATATACAGAAAGGTTGTGGGAGGACTTAGGGGTGGCCTAGAGGAGGGGTTTGGGGAAGGTCTTGAGGAGGAGTCTAAGGAGAATCTTGATGGGACTGAGGGCAGATTCCAGGAACCAAAAGAATGGGATTTTGATGGGATCAGTGGTGGGAAACAGCCAGAGGCAATCAGGAGGTAACAGAAAATGGAGGGCAAGGACAGTTTAAGGATAACAGATTTGGTCATAGATATTTTGATAGGATCAAGGGTGAGTGGTAGCTGAAGGCTATCTGGAGATAATAGAGGGGTTAGCCTAGGTTAAGGGTAACAGAGATTCACTCATATTAATAAGGAAGGCTTTTGGCCTCTGAGAAATACAAGTGAGAAGATTCAAGGGGTTTAAGGGGCTCTCAGAGCCTACACCCCATCAGCAGGAGAAGATGAACATTTTTAGTACACCAAATCAAGGTTGATTTTCACTTGTCAAGGGAATTCCCTTTCAGAAGGTATTTAAGGCATCTAAAGGTCTCCCTTGACATCTTTGATTATGGAGAGAAACCACTGATCATCAATTTATTATAGCTAGCTTAATTAATAAATTGATTATTAATTGCCCAGAAATTCTGATTCTCAAGGTTTCCTTGCACTACACATATAGCCTGTCTCCTGCCCACATCTAGAGTTTTTCCAGCTTGGGTAGACATCCCACAGTTGGTATTCCACTAGCATAATCCTTTAGTATTATTTCCAGTATTATTTCCATGTTATGAAAAAGCAATGGAAATAGCATAATAGAGTTGTAAATATACTGGGTTTGGAGTCAAAAGATCTGGATTTATATCTTAGTTCTGCCATTTACTACCCGTGTGACCTTGGACAAGTCATTTAACATTTCTGAGTCCTAATTTCCTCATCTATAAAAAGAGAGGATTGGAATACATGACCTCTAAATTCCCTTCTAGCACTATATCTATGATACTATAATAAATATGATATTATGATATTCCTAGGACAGAATTTTTGAAGATTTGTCTTAACTGACATGATTAAAGTCAGTTGATAACCAGTGACTTTCAGATCTATAAAATAAGCAGATTACCTTGAGGACCTCTGACATCCCTTCCACATTTAATCTGCTATCTACTAAGAATAGTATGATGGTACTGATGACATTAATATAGACAGCTTTGCCTTGATCTTTTCATATTTACAAAACATTTTATATAGATTATGTCATTTGATCCTGTGATCACACAGCTTCCCATTTTCCTATATATGTCCAATTGATGACATGCAGGCTCTGGGAACCCCCTTGAGCTCTCCTTGAATATTTGAGATACAGGCTCTGGGAACCCCCCCTTGAACTCTGATTAAATCATCCTATTTGATGAGGCATTTGCATGAGGCCATAGGCCTTTACATTGTGGCTGGGCCCAGACCTCTGTTACTAGCCTAGCCCTGAATTGTCCATCTAATTCTCACTCTTGAGCATATCAAAATATCAATCCACCCTTGAACTGGCCTAGCCCATCATTGTCTATAGTCTCCAGGTAGCCTCCAGCAACTTCCCACCCTTAATCACTCATTGACCTCAGCTGACTTCTCCTGAAGACCCTCCCCAAACTTCTCCTCTGGACCACCCTTAGATTCCTCCCACAACCTTCTGTATATAAGACCCTATCTCATACCATGTGGTGTAAGAGTGCCATAGAATGACTTAGCACAGACTTACTCTGTGTCCAATACAAGTGAACTATTAATAAATTTTGCTCTTCTTTGGCTGAGAGAAGACGAGTTGAATTCATTCAGCAGGACCCGGCGTGTTGGTATTTTGGGGTCCCCTCAGCAGCCCTAACCCTCTTTATGGGTAACCTCTTCACAATCAACTCCCAAGCCATCCATCTGGCTTTCAGTCCAGAGGAATGAAGAAGGAACATTCCAGTCATTTCTTCCTTTGGTATGACTAGTCCTGACAGAAAAAAAGGGAGGGGGGCAAGGTTGATGATGAATGTTAAGGGATGGCCCCAGTACAACTAAAGAATAACATTAGGCTCACCTAACTCAGGTACTAGAGACTTCTAAAAGGAAGGGAACATAATTTTTTCCTTAGTTAAAAAATTTATTTTATTTTTTAGCATATCAACATAAGTTTTCTGAGGAGGCAAAAGAGCATATGATTCACCACTGTCATAAAACAAGATTTCTTAAATTCCCATGTATGTTTACCACTGTGTAATGTACTTTACAAAAGGAGATAAGAAGGCATGACCTTTGCCTTCCAGAAATTCATATTTGTGCACATTTTTTATGACAACTTAGAATCATAAAAGGAGTTCTGGGACAACATTTGGTCTCTTCACTTATTTACTACAAACAAAAAGTCTAAATAAGGCATCTAATGAATGGTTAATAGAAAGATATTTTTTGAAGGTACATACTGAGACATCTACTGTACCATTGCCTGTCCTTCTCCATTTCTGGTTCAATTTAATTCAACAAGAAATAACTGAGCGTTTAAATAAACATGCTCAATATTGTGTCAGACACAAGAGAAGGATGTTGTAAAATCCTTAGATAAGCTTTGAATCTTGCCATGATGAAACTTGAAGTATAAAAGAAGATAATGCAAGATTTGTGTATAATCAGTTGCCAAAATGAATTGTGATGAAGTGATTGAGGAAGTCAGAAGTTAATGTAAGCTACAATAGTCAGGGAGGGCATTCATAACATCATAATAAGAAATAGATTTGAATTGGGCATTGAAGCATGAATTTGATTTGGAAAGATGGAGAGAAGGAAGAAAATTTCATACAGAAATGAGTAGAAACAAACATAAGGAAGTGAAATCACTATTGTGAAAGGAATGGGGAAGATATTGTAGACAGCTGGAAGACTCAACTGATGGTAGAATAGAGGAAGAAAGTAGGAATAAGGTTTTATGGACATTGAGTCAATTAGGAGGACTCATGAAAGATTAGATGAGGACTTTAGATTTGTTCTGTTAAGAAAGAAAGAAAAACAAAGGAAGGAAGGAAGGAAGGAAGGAAGGAAGGAAGGAAGGAAGGAAGGAAGGAAGGAAGG
>NW_027187263.1:3236669-3246924 GCF_028583685.1 Petaurus breviceps papuanus | reverse complement strand
AGGAAGGAAGGAAGGAAGGAAGGAAGGAAGGAAGGAAGGAAGGAAGGGAGGAAGGGAGGAAGGAAGAAGGAAGAAGGAAGAAGGAAGAAGGAAGAAGGAAGGAAGGAAGGAAAAAGGCTCTGTGTTGTCCAACTGACCAGTTCCTGTTGGCCCCCACAGGGGCAGCTCCTACTACTTCACAGAGGTTGTTGTTTGTCTTTCCTTCTCAAAGAGGACCATGATGTCAGGGAGGTGATACCATGACATGCAAGTGAATTGGATTCAAATGAGGGCTATGCAAAGTCATCAGCCTCACTTTCTTCTCCAGAGCCATAAGTATTGTGGATATGGAATTAGGATCTGATAACTGACTGAATGTGAGAGAGGAGAGATGCAGGAGAATCAGTGATAACCTCAAAGCTATGAACATGCAATATCTGGCTGAATGAGGGTACAATGGACAGGAATAATAAAGATAGTAGGTAAGATTTAGGACTTTAGGAGGTAAGACTTGGACCTCATTTTTTAATACATGTATGAGATATTACTGGGCAATTCATGATTACATATCCCCTAGGCAGTTGTACATTTGGGTCTGAAGGGAAAAAAAATTCAAAACTAGAAATGGAGATTTAGGAGTTATCTTCATTGAGGTCATATTTGAAGTTACAAGATTAAAGGTGATTGCCAAGGGACAGAGGCAAGATAAGGAGCAGGAAAAGTCCAAGAATCCTTGAGAAGCAGTCACATTTAGATGTTGGGAAGATTAAGAGCCACTGAATAAAACAGAGAAGAGTCAATTAGAGACAGAGGAGGAAAACCAAGTGTTTGTGATATCTGAAACTGAGGGAAGACAGAGCATTTAATTTTAAAAAGTCACAAGTGTTAAAAACGGCAGAGAGTTCAAGGAGAATGACAACCGAAACAGTTCATTGGAGTTGGTAATTAGATCATTGATGTCCTTATAGAGTATTATTTCATTAGGGTGTTAGGTGAGAAGCCCAAATGCAAGGCTTAACTAAAAAAGGAGTGGGTAGTTAGAAAGTGGAAACATTAAGTGGAGTTATTATTTTTCAAGAACCTTAGCAATAAAAGGAAAAAAGAAGATGGAACTGTAGTTGGATGAGTTACTGTCAAGGGTCAAAAACATATACAAATGACATAAGAGGGAAATAGACAATCTCAGAACTAGATAAATCTAACCATAAAATAAACAAAAAAAAAGTAAAGGAAATGAATAGAATCTTAGAAATTAGATATGATAGATCTCAGGAGAATATTGAATGGGAATAGAAAGGAGCATATTTTTTTCTTCTAGCTACATATGGCTATTGTGCATGTATTAGGGTATAAAAACAACACAAACAAATGCAAAAAAGCTGAAATATTAAATGCACTCTTTTCAGATCATAATGCAACAAAATTTCCATTTAATAAAGGGTCTTGGAAGCACAGATTAAAAATTAATTGGAAATAAAATAATTTAATTCTAAAGAATGAATAGAACAAAGAACAAATAATAAAAACAACAATTTCATCAAAAATGATGACAACAATGAGATAGCATACAAAAATTTGTGTGATGCAGGCAAAGCAGCATTTAGAGGAAATTATAGATCTCTAAACACACCAATAAAAGAGAGAGAAAAGCAGATCAGTAAATTGGGTGTGCAACTAAAACAACCTAGAAAAACAGTAAATTAAAAACACTAAAATAGAAATCCTGAAAATCAAAGGAGAGATAAATAAAACTGACTTTTAAAAATTGAAGTAATAAATGAAAGTAGTAGCTGGTTCTATGAAAATTAAAAAACAATAAAATAAATAAACCAGTGGTTAATTTAATTTTTTAAATAGAAAGAAAAACAAATTACCCATATCCAAAATGAAAAAAAGTGAATGCACCACTAAAGAAGATGAAATTAAAGCAATTATTAGGGGCTATTTTGACCATCATATGCAAATAAAATTGGTGGGTGACCTAAATTAAACAGTTGAATACTTACAAAAATACAAATTGCCTAGATGAACAGAAGAGGAAATAGAATACTTAAATAACCCTATCTTAGAAAATGAAATTAAGCAAGCCATATATTAGTTTCTATGAAAAATCCCCAGAACCAGATGAATTTACAATGAATTCTACCAAACATTTAAAGAATGATTAATTCCAATATTGTTGAAACAATAGGTAAAGGAGTTGTACCTGATGCCTTCTATGACACAAATAAGATTCTGTTATCCAAGTTATGGAGAGCAAAAGCAGAGAAAGAAACTATAAACCAGTTTTCTTAGTGAATATTGATGCAAAAATTTTAAATAGGATACTGGTAAGGAGATTAAAGCAATGTCACAAAGATCACATACTATGATCAGGTGGCAATGGATTGAAGGGGTTGGTTCAGTATTCAGAAAACTATCAGCATAATTAACCATATCAATAACAAAAGCTCTCAAAAATCATATAAATATATCAATAGATGCAGAAACGGCTTTTGACAATATACAACACATTCCTATTAAAAATGTAGAAACCACAGGAATTAATGGAGCTTCTTTAAAATGATAAGTAGTATCCATATAAAACTAAGAGCAAGTATCAGTAATAGCAATAAACTAGAGGTCTTTCCAGGTAAGATTAGAAATAAAGGGGGGGGGGCCAAGATGGCAGCATAGAAGCAAGAAATTCTGTGAGCTCCCCCAACAACCACCTCAAATACCTATAAAATATGACTCTAAACAAATTTTAGAGCTACAGAAACCACAAAGTGACAGAAAGAAACAAATCTCCTGCTGAAGGCAGAGCAGCAGGGCTACAGGGAGGGTACATCTCAGCACTGGGAGTAGAGCACAGTCCCACGTAAGCTGCCTGGTTTTAGTCTCAGGGCAGCCCTGACCAGAAGTCACCAGAGCAGACTTCAGGAGAGTAAATCACCAGCAGCTGGGGTAATATCCAGACTCCTCAACCCACAAATGCCAAAGATCAAGTAAAAGGTCAGTGTGGAACTCTGTTGGAAAGAAAGGGCACAGTTTGGCCCTGTAATAGTAATGGAATTTAAAGATCCCCCCGTACTGGCTTGGTTTTCAGACTGATTGTGTTAAAACCCAGAGCTTGTGAATCCCACTTGTGGGATGGACTTGTTGACGTGAAAAGAGAGGGCTGAACTGGGAGGAGCTGGTGCCAGGGATTTAGAGAGACACAAGCAGAGAGAGAGAGGCAGAAGAATCTTTTGGAAGCAGCATCGTGGAGGAAGAAACATAAAGGATTGCTGAGGGCAAGTTTGAACTACCCAGGACTTTTGAGAGCTGCCACCCAGAGCTGCCAATGACTGAGGAGACAAGGCTTTTATGCTGGCACTTTGTCTGTCTGTTTTGATGTTGTTGTGCCAGATTTGTCCACTGGTAAAGGACAATCCTGTTGTTGCAGAGGTCCTGGAACCTTGCTGTTGGTTCAGAACTCCTGAGACTGTTCTGCAGAGAGTGAATTGTTCCCACTGGTGAAGGCCAATGCTGTTGTTGCAGAGGTCCTGGAACCTTGCTTTTGGTTCAGAAGCCCTGAAGAAGGACTTTCTTGTTGTATATTTACAGAAATCCTGGAAGAGGGTTTTGCTAATGTTTTCAGGGGTCCTAGGACTATTCTGTAGACAGAGAATGAATTAATGAGGACACTGGCAATGAATCTTGTGGCCTTGCTAAGTTTTGTCTCCCCAGGAACAAAGATTGCTGAGACCTTGTCTTGGGTCAAGATAAAGAAAAGACCTCTCTTTGGGTATTAAATGCTGTGCTTAAGCTTGTTGTAACTCTGGGACAGATGGCCTATTCAGTTGTGATCCAAGGGTGGGGAACTTTTTACTTTTTTGTGTTTTGTGATTGACTAAATGAATATACTGCTTAGGGGTGGGGTAGTACTTAGAAGAGTGTCTTTGGGATTGACTAAATGAATTATAATGTCCAGGGGTGGAGTAGTACTTGGGAATTATTGAATTACACTTGGTGAATGCTATATTTTGAATTACGCAATATTTTTATTTTCTCTGTTCTTAATTTATCTCTGAATAAAATGGAGAGCAGCTATGCTGGTATTTTGAACCTTGGAAGTTGCCTTTGCTTGGCATTACAGGCCCCTGCCCCCAGGGCAAGAGGTGGAAGAGATGCTGTGGCTGTAGCTAAGAGCTCCTGGCCTCCAGATTGTATGGGGACCAAGAGACCATATAAAGGGTAATTGCTCTTGCTTTAACCTGCTTGGATCTGGATCACAGTCTTGGGTGGAGGTCCTGGGGTGTGTGGCCAGCAGGACAGAGCTTGTAGGGGCTAAAGAGAGGGCACCCAACTAATAGCTCCAGGAGCTGTGAAAACCCAAGCTATTTGGGACAAAGCTCTCTCCATTCTGGAAGCAGAGTTCTAATGTGGCAAAGAGCTCAAAAGTCAAGTAATTATTTGGCAACATGAGCAAGTAGAGGAAGCAAAGAAAGCAGAGTAATCAAAACTTATTCCTTTTTGGGAGACAAAAAGGATAAAAATATGGAATGCGAGGAAGACAACAAAGTCAGAACTCCACATCAAAAGTTTCCAAGAAAAATATGAATTGCTTACAGGCCATGGAGGAGCTCAAGAAGGATTTTGAAATCAAGTAATAGAAATGGAGGAAAAATTGGGAAGAGAAATGAGAATGATGCAAGAAAATCAGGAAAAGAGAGTCAACAACCTGACTGAAGAAAATAACATCTTAAAAAATAGACTAACTCAAATGGCAAAAGAGGCTCAAAAAGTCAATGAGGAGAAGAATTCCTTAAAAAGCCAAATTTGCCAAATGGAAAAGGAATTTCAAAAGCTCACTGAAGAGAATAATTCCTTCAGAATTAGATTGGAGCAAATGGAAGGTAATGACTTTATGAGAAATCAAGATGCCATAAAACAGATCAAAACAAATGAAAAAATAGAAGGCAATGTGAAATATCTCATTGGAAAAACCACTGACCTGGAAAATAGATACAAGGGAGATAACTTAAAAATTATTGGACTACCTGAAAACCATGATCAGAAAAAGAACCTAGAAATTATCCTTCAAGAAATTCTCAATGAAAATTGCCCTGATATTTTAGAACCAGAGAGCAAAATAGAAATTGAAAGAATTCACTGATCACCTCTTGAAAAATATTGCAATAAGAAAACTCCTAGGAATATCATAGCCAAATTCCAGAGTTCCCAGATCAAGGAGAAAATATTACAAGCAGCCAGGAAGGAACAATTTTGCTATTGTGGAAACACAATCAGTATAACACAAGATCTAGCAACCTCTACATTAAGGGATTGGATGGGCTTGGAACATGATATTCTGAAGGTCAAAGGAGCTAGAAATAAAACCAAGAATCTACTACCCAGAAAAATTGAGTATAATGTTTCAGAGGAAAATATAGTCATTCAATGAAATAGAGGACTTTCCAGCATTCTTGATGAAAAAAAAAAACAGTTGAATAGAAAATTTGACATTCAAATATAAGAAGCAAGAGAAGCATGAGAAGGTAAACAGGGAAAAGAAATCATAAGGAACTTTTAAAAATTGAATTATTTACATTCCTACATGGGAAAACAATAATTGTAACTCAAGAAAGTTTTCTCAGTATAAGGATAGTTGAAGGGAATATATATGTATATAATATATTGTAGCAGCAAGCACCCCAAGCGTCCTCAGGGTTTGCTGCCACCACAGGTTCTAGGATCTGTTTTGATAAAGGAAAGCAACTCAAAATGGGTTAACAAGCTTACTTTAATCAGTCAGACATATATCGTTTACCTTGTTCAGGGGAAAAAGGTCAGCACCCTGAACTTCAAAGTATACAGGCAGAATTATCAAGACAGAAACAGATCAAGTAGACATCTTTCCAAACTGTCCAGCCATTACATCCATACCCAATCAACATCTGGGTTTCAACATCTGGGTTTTTCAAAGCTGGGGGGGGGGGCGTGGCGCTCTGGACAACGGCTTCCCAGAATCCAGATCAAATCACAGAACACTTCTCAAAGTGAGCCCCCAGAACAAAGCTACACATCAGGGCTTACATAGCCTTCTCTTGGCTCAGAGAATGTAACAACCTTATTGACCCACTGGCCAATCAAGAAGTATCTACTGAAAAACAAGCCTCCCACCCCAGGCTCCAGGTGCACTTTAGCCTAGGGGCAGGGAAGATCTTTCAATTTGCATTCCTATTACATAAATATGTACATACAATATATATGTTTATATAGGAGGGTATATATGCATATAAATACATATGTGAGTGTTTGTATATATGTGTACGTGTATACATAGACACAGGGCACAGTTGATTAAGAAGGGATGATATCTAAAAAATAAAATTAAGAGGTGAGAGAGGAATATAATGAGAGGAGATAGGGAGAGACAGAATAGGGCAAATTATCTCATATAAAAGAGGCAAGAGAAAACTGTTACAATGGAGGGGAAGAACAGGATCCCAAAAGGGAATGAGTCAGCCTTACTCTCATTGAATTTGGCTTAAGGAGGAAATAACTACACACTAAATTGGGTAGCTTACCCTACAGGAAAGTGGAAGGAAGGGGATAAGAGGGGGGATGATAGAAATGAGGGCAGATGGGGAGGGAGAGTAGTTAGAAGCGCACACTTTTGAAAAGGGACAGGGTCAAAGTAGAAAATAGAATAAGTGAGGGTGGGATAGGATGGAGAATAATAGAGTCAGTTTTTCACAATATATCTACTATGGAAATGTTTTGCGTAACTACACATGTACAACCTATATTGAATTGCTTCCCTTCCCAGTAGGGGTGGGTGATGAGGGAAAAAGGAAAATAATCTGGAAATCAAAGTTTTAAAATCAAATGTTAAAAAAATTATTTTTTCACATGTAACTCTGAAATAAAAATACAGGTACTGGGATATAGAAATCCATCTTGTTCTATTAGAAAGTCAGAGGAGGCAAGGGGGAGGATATAAGAGAGAGCAGAATGGGGAAGGGGTATTCAATAGGAATGCTATTTTGGGGTGGTGGGTAGGGGAAAAATGTAATTTTGTAATTCAAAACATTGTGGAAATGAATGTTGAAAAGTAAAAATAAACAAAAAAACTTTAAAAAAAGATTAGAAATGAAGGTAGGATGTCCACCATAACCACTATTTTTCAATATTGTATTAAAAATGCTAGCTACAGAAATAAGACAAGAGAAAGAAGTTGAAGGAATAGGAACTTTCAATGAGAAAACAAAGCTATCTCTCTTTGCAGATGATATGATGATACACTTAGAGAACTCTAGAGAATCAAAAACAGACTATATGCAACAATTAACAACTTCAGCAAATTTGAAGGATATAAAATAAATCTACACAAATCATCAACATTTCTACATATTGCCAACCAAACCCAGAAGGAAAAACCAGAAAGAAAAGCTCCATTTAAAATAATTGTAGACAGTATAAAATACATGAGAGACTACCTGTCAAGGAACTATATAAATACAATGACAAAACACTTTCCACACAATTAAAGATAGTTTTACACAAATGAAGAAATATGAATTACTCATGGATAGGCCAAGTCAATATCATAAAAGTAACAATTCTACCCTATTAATTTACTTATTCAGTGCCTTAGCAAGTTAGCAAACAATTATTTTATAGAGCTAGAATAAAACAGTGAAATTCATCTGGAAGATAAAAGGTCAAATATATCAAGGAAATCAATTTTAAAAATGTGAAGGGAGGCAGTCTAAGAATACCAAATTTCAAATTATTTTACAAAATGGTATTCATCAAAAGAATCTGGTACTGCATAAGAAATAGAGTGCTTTTCAGTGGAATAGATTATGTACATAATGCACAGCAATAAATGACCATAGTAATCTAGTGTTTGATAAACCCAAAGATCCAAGTTTTGGGTGCAAGAACTTGCTAGCAAACAAAAATTGCTAGGAAAACTAGAAAGTAGTCTGGCAGAATCTAGGCACAGATCAACATCTCACACTGTATTCCAAGATTAGGTCAAAATGGTTACATGATTTAGATATTAAAGGTGATATCATTAGCAAATTAGGGGGACATGGAGAAATTTACCTGTTAGGCTTACAGATAAAGGAAGAGTTTATGACCAAAAAAGATAAAGGGGATCATAGGAGGTAAAATGGATAGTTTTGATTACATGAAATTTGAGTTTTTGCACAAACAAAACCAAATGCAGCCCAAATTAGAATTAAAGTAGGAAATGGGGAGAAGGGTTACAACATTTTTTCTCTGATGAAAACCTTGTTTCTCAAATATACCAGGAACTGAGACAAATATACAAAAACAAGAGCCATTCCCCAATTGATAAATGCTCAAAGGATATGAATATGCAATCTTCAGAAGAAATCAAAGCTATCAATAGTCACATAAAAATTTTCTAAATCATTATTTAGTAGAGAAATACAAATTAAAGCAACTCTAAGGTACCAGCTCACACCTATCAGATTGGCTAACATGAAAGAAAAACAAAATGATTTGCTGGAGAGATTGAGAAAAATAGGTACATAAATGCACTGTTGGCATTATGATACCAACCATAACTAGGTGGCACAGTAGATAGAGCCCTGGGCTTGGGATCAGGAATACTCATCTCCTTGAGTTCAAATCCAGTCTCAGACACTTATTTGTTTGCATCAGTTTCTCATCTATAAAATGAACTGGAAAAGAAAATGGCAAACCACTCCAATATTTTTGTCAAGAAAACCACAAATGGGGTCACAAAGAGTAGAACACAACGAAAAACTGACTGAACTAAACAATACAACTGAATTCAATGTTGATGAAGTTGTGAACTGGTCCAATCATTCTGGAGAACAATTTGAAACTATGCCCCAAGGGCCATAAAATTGCACAAACCCTTTGACCCAGAAAACCACTACTAGGTTTATGCCCCCAAAAGATGAAAGAAAAAGGGAAACAACCTACCTATATGGACATAAATATTTTTAGCAGCTCTTTTTGTGGTGGCAAAGAATTGGAAAATAAGGGAATGCTCATCAATTGGGGAATGATTGAACAAGTTATGGTATATGAATGTAATGGAATGCAATTGTGTTATAAGAAATGAGAAATAAAATGCATTCAGAAAAACCTGGGGAGACTTAAATGAACTGATGCAAAGTAAAGTGAACAGAACCAGGAGAACATTCTAGCAACAATATTACAATGATGATTCACTGTGAAAGATTTAGCCACTCTGATCAAGCCAATAATTCACAACACTTCCAAAGGACTCATGATAAAAATGTTATCCATCTTGTAGTGGTTAATTAATGATAACTGAGGAAACAATCCAAGCATAAGATTTATTAGAAAAACAGGCATAATAAATCTGTCAGTGGATTCCCCAGTGAGTCAAAAGTCTCTGAATACAAAGTGAAACAGATTTTTATATACTAAAAACAATTAAACAAATAAAACCAATTAATCAAAAAATTGACCAGGGTACAAAATTAGGTAATCTGATTTCTAATTGGAGGAAAGATTAGAGACTTTTCAAGTTTGGAGAGCAAACAGGTGCAATTCCCCAAAATCAGAAAAAGAAGTGTCCCACTCCCCACCAAGTGTCTATTCAATCAAAGGAACATGGAAACAATAACTGATTAACAAGTACAGGATCAGTATTCAGATAAGACATATAAGTTGCTTGAGATGTAAAATTGTGAGAAAACTCTTTGCATCAGTCTTTGGATCTGATGGGGTTTCTGGTCATCAGAACCTAGGTCCTTAGTTAAAGGTTTCTAAGCAGCAGGTAGAAGTGGCACAACTTCCCAGTCATTTAGGGCTGGGTTCAAATAATACAACAAAGTTTTCTTACAATTCCCACAACTGAATAAAATTTTTTCAGAAGACAGAAATTGAACTAGCATCATAATTGAATAGAAAGGGAAATGAGCTAGCTACAGAACTGAGTCCAAAGATAGAGTCAGCATGGTTCACTCATTCCCATAGTCAGCATAGTTCACTCATTCCCACTACCACTTGCTATATTAATTCCTTTAACCTCCAGAGAGAAGACTGAAAAACTCCAAGTGTAGATTGAAGCATATTTTTTCACTTCCTCCTCCTCCTCCTCCTCCTTCTTCTTCTCCTCCTTCTCTTCATCCTCCTCCTCTTCTTCTTCTTCTCCTTCTCCTTCTTCTCCTTCTTCTGCTCCTCCTCCTTCTCTTCTTCTTCTTCTTCTTCTTCTTCTTCTTCTTCTTCTTCTTCTTCTTCTTCTTCTTCTTCTTCTTCTTCTTCTTCTTCT
>NW_027187263.1:3232593-3236659 GCF_028583685.1 Petaurus breviceps papuanus | reverse complement strand
CTTCTTCTTCTTCTTCTTCTTCTTCTTCTTCTTCTTCTTCTTCTTCTCCTCCTCCTCCTCCTCCTTCTCTTCCTCCTCTCTTTATTTTTCTTCTTTGCAACATGTGTAACATGGAAATATTTTTTTGCATGACTTCACATGTATAATAGGTATTATCTTGCTTTCCTTCTCAAAGAGTGAGAAAGGGACTATAAGGAAAGGAAGAACTTTGAACTCAAAATTTAAAAATGAATGTTAAGGGGCAGCCAGGTGGCTCAGCGAGTAAGAGTACCGGCTCCAGTGTTGGGACGACCTGGAGATCGAATCCCGGGCTCAGACGCTCAGCACCACACCCAGGCCATGTAACTTTGAGCAAGTTACTTAACCCTGATTGCTTAAAAAAAAAATGAATGTTAAATTTTTAAAATACATACATATATTTAGGGATATACAAATATATGTGGAGATGGAGGGATATATATGTGTGTGTATACATATATATGTATTATATAGATATGTGTATGCATATATTAAATATATTATGTATATATTATATTATATATAATATATGTTATATGTATATGTGTGTCTCAGTAGCTGAGCAGAAGTCAGTAGTGAGGGTGAGATTAAAGGGACAAAAAAAGGAAGCAATGACTCCGGACAGGGTCCTACAGGAGGCAGGACTTCTGGAATTTTGTAGTGAAGCAAAATTGTACAGCAAAGCCTGGTGGATTTGGTGATGAAAAAAGAAAAGAAAAAGTTTGGAACAGTTGTTACGCTGAATGAAAAAAGGAATCAATGAGGGTAGATTAGAAGATTATTAAGTACCAGCAAGGGCCCAAATGGGATGGAGGGCCACAAATCTGGAATAAACAAAGCCTGCTTTTGATTTTCTCTAGCTGACTCCAACAACCCTGGGTCAAAGGCAGAGAACTCAGACAGCAGAGATTGCCCAGAAAAGGGGATTCACATATTAGGAGCAATAGAAGATCAGGGTGACAAGGGATTCTAAAGAAGTAGTTTTGGTTAAATGGTTGACTCTGGGGGTCAAGGTCAGGTATGATGACACAGGAAATCAAATACTTGTATGTGATGGGTGCTTCCTTTTCTAGATGTTTTTGAAAAGTTCAAGCATGTAAAGGAGGTTTTTGACAATGGAGAAGGGGGTCTAAAAGGCATGGTGCAATGGACTAACCTCTAAGTGAACAAGAGAAGACTGGGAAGGATTAGGGATGATTAGAAAAGGAGTTAGGACTTGGAATGGATTTGTATGTGCACATCACCTGTACATTAGATAGCAAAATTAAATGCAAGTAGGCTTGTTTAATAAGAACCTATAACCCAAGGTAAGTGAGGAAATACCCAGACAACCTTTTGCAGACCTTTTCTCAGGCCCAAGATGCTATAAGAAATAGTGGATGTGACTGCTGAGCTACTGGTCTCAATTTCCAATAAAAAAGTTGTCATTTCCCCATAGCCAATTATACCATTACCCATACCCTCATTCTCCCTACCACCACCCCCCACCAAAAGAAAAACTTCCCTCCTAAAAAAGAAAACATTTGGCCCAAACCAACCATCACAGTGAACATGTCTGATAGTATATACCACATTCCACATCTGTAAAATTGGGTTAAGTTCAAGGAGCCATATTTCAAAAAGGAAATTGACAATCTGGAAAGTATCCAATAGAAGGTCATAAAAATAAGTAAAGATTTGGAGACCATGCTATATTAGTGTCTGTGAAGTAACTAGAAATATTTAGGCTAGAAAAGAAAAGAGAGAAGGAGCACAATATCTACCTTTGAGTATTTGAAGGGTTATCATGTGGAACAATTTTACTTGTTTTACCTAATGCTTAAGGACAGAATCAAGAGTCATAGAAGAAAACTGCAAAGAAACAGATTCAAACCAATTCTTAGGGAAGACATCACAATGGTTAGAGCTATTAAAAAGTGGAATGAGAGGTAGTGGTTTCTTCCTGACTAAGGTATTCAAGTAAAGGCTGGATGACCATTGGTGCAGGCTTTATGAAGATTTCTATCCAGGCATGATCTGGATTTGACTGTTCCTGACATACCTTCTAACCAAAAGATTCTGTGATTCTGATTTTGTATCTTTATTACTCTTATACTTCCTTTTTGGCAACAGACATTTTAGCGAGCATGGTTTGAAATAGCTGACAAAGTACACTTGGCTCTTGTTCATTCAAACAAACTCTCTGTGGTTGTTTATGACTTCCTAAAATTACAAACATCAAAAAATGACTGGTTTACCTTGTGGGAGAAGGAAGAATGATTCCCACAAGCAGTAATTGTTTCTAAGGAATGATGGGTAATTAGATTATGAAGTCATAATCTATATATGAAAGTCTTTCTCATAGTCTGGCCATAAGAAATCTTTTTTGAAGAGGGGAGGAAGTTCTGAAGAGAGAGTGGTTGATGGGACAAAGGCTGCATCAGAACATCAACAAAAGTCTTTAAAGTACAATCCCTTCCTCAATGAGAAATTGAAGCTCAGCCTGCCACAGGCTAAAAGCATCATGATTGTTTAAAAAAAATCTGAGCTCCACAGATGTTATGGCTAAAAGTGATGATTGTTAAAAGATGTAGAAACACCTGACATCTGGGTACTTGGAGTTTAGTTACTACAAATTTATATAGGTATCTGTGCCAAAAAAGATAAGTGCTGAGTTTAAGAGGTTAACTTCCTCCGAAGAGACATTGAACACTGAAAAACTGGATGACTACTTTCCTTCTTAGTTAAATGTGTATGGCTTTCATGTTCTCATTCTAGTATGTTTATAAGTGGCTGGATCAAATATCACAGTAAGAATTAGAAACATCTTTAACAAATGGGCAGCCTCCCATTTACCACAGCTCCAAAAGGCAGAGCTAGGTGGAAATTAAGGATCAACCAGCAGTGGAGAACATTATGATCAGCACTTCCAGGGTCCAGGGTTCAGGGGTTTAGTTCCCCAAATCCCCTTCCCTGCCAGGACTCCCAGGATCTTTAGTAGTTGAGCACAGAGAGCCAATGAATTCAATCCCAAAGCCCCAAATAAAACACATATGAATTTTGTGAGAGACAAAGGATATTTTTCAGTCAAAGAGTAGAAAAGCACATGGATCTCGAGAAAAATTCCTAGCTCAAAAAAAAAAAAGCAAGCAAAAAAGCTTCCATAAACTGAGAATCATTTCTAAAGATTCAAATACACGTCCTTTATAGAATGGAAATATATACATTGTTATGTATATGAACAAAGAGACATGTATGTCTTAATCTTTGGTTTTATTAGTGTAGGGAGCTCCTGGTGAGGAAATTCCCCTCATCAAGCCCCTCAACAATTAGTCTTCCACTTATTGTCTTAGAGAGTTGTGTTGGGTCACTGAAAGGTTAAGTGATTTGCCTATGGACACATAGGTACTAAACTCAGGTATTGCTGACTCCAAGGCTGGCTTTGCATATACTACACATAAATGTATCTTAAAATATATATATATATATATGAATTTTTTTAGAAATTAGTGGGGATAGGAGGCCTGGAACTTTGATTTCATCAGTATAGGAAGCTCCTCATGGAGAAAACTTCCTTCACCGATGCAGATCCTCAATTCGTCTTTAATTTAGAGTCTTAGAGATTTGCTTCAGGAAATGAGAAATTGTGACTTAGTCAAGAGCAAATACACAGAGCCCCACAGAGGCAGAAATTGAACTCAGTTCTTTCTGAATCTACATCCTGCTCTCTAGACAATAACTGCCCTCTCACAAATATACATATAATGTGCATATGCATACACATCTGTGTAGGTGTGCATATATATGGGCTCCCAGGTCAATGGTAGGAGGGTCCAACAAATATATCCTCCTTTCACCTCCTCAGTTTCCATTAGAAGTAGAGTGATTAGCATTATCTTCTTTCTAAGAAACTTATTACAGTTGAAATGACAACTCCTTAAGAGGTAGGTCAATAAGATGATTAAAAGAATCATAGCCTGTCAACTCAGCTACAGAGCCTGTGGAGTATTCCCTGTGCTGATACACACACACACACACACACACACACACACACACACACACACACACA
>NW_027187263.1:3199524-3232583 GCF_028583685.1 Petaurus breviceps papuanus | reverse complement strand
ACACACACACACACACACACACACACACACACACACACACACACACACAGACGCACACACATTGGCAATTGATGCTTTAGGTATACCTTGGACAAGATAGTCAAGGCTTCACTTCAAGGAACCAAGCACTGCAAAGGCATTTTCAGTCCTTCAGCAGGATCAGAACAATGATTATCTCCTAGTTCCAAGAACAATTAGTTAAAATAGGAAGTTAGCAAATGATGTCTTCCCCAAGGCCCTGGTATCCAAGTTAGATTTCTACCCTCAGTCACCTAGCAATGGTCTCTTGAATTTAATTCAGGAATGATTTACGGTGATGCCACAGTTGCAATACACACACACACACATTTCATGCGTGTACATATATACATGCAATTATATACACACATGTGTCTTTATGTGTTATATATGTATGTTTATGTGTGTGTATAGTATACATACATAACAGTCTGGGGCTTTAGGCCCTTCAATAATTCTCAGGGGTAAAAGGAGGTATAGCATATTCCCATATCACCACTTTATGAAATGGATAAACATTCAAACTTGTAACCGTGTTCGAACTGACAGAGGAAACTGCAGCAAGATTGAGATTTTCCTGTTCCCTTTTTCCATCTTTACCAAGGAAGGCTGGCAGTGACTCAAGGGGTAGAGGGGAGCATGCCAGAGTACTCCTCCCAACATACTAAAGGGGAAAGGAGGGGATCTGCCAAATCCCACTCACTTCCTCTGATGTTTAGGGGCCCCAGGTGTGTGGTCAAGTGGTTGGTTATTCCTTAGCATTCAGACAGCTACATGTTTTATGCATGAACAGGTCAATTAATGGAAAGAGCAGAGCCAAGCACGGAAAGAGCCAGGCCAGCTGACTTGTTGCATGACCTTGAACGTCACTTTGCTCTTTCCAAGTTTCTATATATACACCCAAAATGGACTAACCCCTTAGTGTCTCAGTGATGAGAGAAGGAAAGTCATGGCTCTTTCCTTATGGTGTTTAGCTGGCTTTTCATGTGTTTTGTGGAAGCTTTCCAAGTAGGATGAAGTCTCTTGAGGAAAGATAGTTTTATGCAGTTCTGTACTCCCCACAATGCCTAGCACCGTATTTTTCACATAGGGTATGCTCAATAAATATTTGTTAATTGATTAATTGATTTGCTTGGAGCTCAAAGTGCTTAAGAAGATAAGAGGTGAAGGTGCACACCTCACACACATTAACTCAATTTGGTTCAGTAGCTCCAGCTCAGGAATTTTATCCTAACCATTCAAATTGTCTGGATTGTTTGTTTTTTTAAGTCCACATCATCACTTTGAAGTATCAAAACCAAAAAGAGAGAATTGTATAGTTTTATAATTTGTGTAAGGTAGTGAGGAGGCAGGTGAACAGAGTGCTAGGCCTCAAGTAGGAAGAGCTGAGTTCAAATGTGGTCTCAGGTACTTACTAGCTGCATGATATCAGGATTGCCTCAGTTTCCCCAACTGTGGAATGGGGATAATAGTAGCACCTACTTCCCAGGGTTGTTGTGAGGACCAAATGAGATATCTGCAAAGCACATAGCACAGTGCCTGGTACATTCTAAACAAACTATAAAATCTCACTTTTATAACCTCATCATCCCACAAGGTTTCATCAGCCTCAGGACTGTACTCCACCACCACTCTCTGTCCTTCTGATTAAAATCTTGATTTAAGGAGGGAACCTAGGTCAGAGAATCTTGTTTCTCACTGGCTGCAATACTTTGAAAATCCTCTGATTTTTCTATCATATCCTCCTTCTCTTCCCACCTTCTCCCCACCTGGCTTTTCAGCTTCCTTTTGCTTGTTGTCTTTCCCAATTAGATTGCAAGTTCCTTGAGGGTTGAAACTGTCTTTGTATCATATTTATATCCCTAGCGCTTAGCCTGGTGCCAGGAACATAATAAATATTTTGACTGATTGTTATTATTGCTGATTTTTAATGCATGTAGATATTATGAATATCATTTATTGATTTATGTATCATCATTTTGCATTGCATCATGTAGAAGGAAAAAAGCTCATTTTTCCAAAGTGATTTAATGTTAATTTTTCTAAATTATATGCTATATATAATTATAACACTAAATTGAATCACAAGTTATATGAAATAATCTACATACATGCTCACTTTTTTACATTTGACCAAACATCCTAGATTGGTTGGGACACTATGGTATAGTGGAAAGAGGCCTGAACTTGGAATGAAAGAAGAATTGACTTCAGATCCTGTCTTTTGCACTTAAAAGTTACTGGCAATATGACTACAGGTAAATCATGTAACCTTTCTATGCCTTGGTTTCCTTCCTTTCTTATTATATAGATCACACTTACACAATCTTCCCTCACAGGGTTGCTGTGAGGATCAAAGGAGATCATTTATGTAAAGCATTGTAATGGTAATGAAATTTGAAGATCCCTTTGTATTGTTAAGCTTGAAAGGTACTTAGCACCTAGTTTCAAATTAAGCCTCTGTTAAAGAAACAGAAGGTATGAACCCCTGTTGCGGACATAACAGGAAGGGGCTGAACAGGGAGGAGCAATACTGTATATGAGGAAAAACCCCAGCTGGGAAAGTCAGAAGTTCCTGGGAACTTGTGGTGCTGGAGCTTCTTCTGAGGGCCAGCCGAGCTGCTGAAGACTTCCAAGGGCCAGCCAGAGCTGCCAGAGGAGGCATGACTGTGGTGCCAGTACTTGTTTGTTTGTGGCTTTATTAAGCCTTGACTTCCCAGAAATAGAGACTGTGAAGGATTTAAGGTGGACTGGACACCATGAGCTTCCATGTGGAACAGGAACTGCACAGAGAGCTGGACAAGGAGCTGGGAGCTGTCTGCCTTTGAACTCAGGTGACCGGTGAATTCAGGTAGGAGTTGGGACCCTGGGGAACCATGGAAGCTGAGAGACAGCCTCGAGTTAATCTGAAAGAAGACTTTACTTGGATACTATATACTGACTGAGAAGATTATGATTTTCTGTAACACAGGGGAGGAGAAATTTGGCTTTTATACTTTGTGATTGAATGAAGGACTCTGTGATTAACTAAATGAATGTACGTTTTATGTTTTATGATAGTTTATGATTGGAAACTAATCTCCAATTAAGACCATTCCAGGGGTGGAGCACTTTGACTTTTGTATTTTGTGCCCCTTAAAGAGTCAAGCATCCTTAAGGAGGATTGAATGATTGAGTTACTAAATGATTGTACTTTGTTGAAAACTACTGTGACCTCTTTGGTGAAAACTATCACTTTGGCCATTTTAGTGATGTCATTGTGAATGATGTATTTTGTTTTTCTGTAATAAGCTGTAACATTGTGAATGCTGTACCTTGATTTTCTGTGAATATTTTGCTTTGATTTGTTATTGAATAAATAGAGTTCGCTATGCTATGTAATCAGAACTTTGAAAGCAGTTCACAGCAGCATTCTTCTGTAAAACTGCTTGTTCATAACTTTACATGCATTTTACAAACCTTAAAGTGCTATATGTACCTGCAATTCTTGTTACTAAATTATGTTTTGTTCTAGGTTGCTGAGTATGTAGTATGTTTCCAATCAGTTCTTCTGTTTCCTGAAAGAAGCCAACCAACTTTAAAGCAAGCAAACTTAATCATATTTAAAATTTAATTTTTTTGTTACATTTTAAGTTCCAAATTGTCTCCCTCTCTCTCTCCCCATTCCTCACTAGATGCCACCATTTGACACAAATACGTGTGTATAGTGTATATGTATACATATATGTATGTGTACATGTATGTACATATATGTAAATATATGTATATATATTTATATCCATACTATACAGACTTCTATTTATCAGGTCTTTCTCTGGAGGTGGATAGCATCCTCCTTCATAGGTCCTTTGTAGTTGATTTGAGTATTTATAATACTCAAAATAACTTAGTTGTTCACAACTATTCTTTGAACAATATTGCCGTTGCTATATATTACATTCTTTTAGTTCTGCTCATTTTCCTTTTCAATATTTCATGCAAGTCTTTCCATGTTTTTCTTAAATTAACCTGGTCATCATTTCTTACAGGATAATAGTATTCCAAACACAACTGTGTTTAGCCATTTCCCAATTGATACTTTCAATTTCCAGTTCTTTGCCACCACAAAGAGAGATTCTATAAAGATTTTAGGACATATAGTTTCTTTTCTTTTTTCCCTGATCATCTTGGGAAACAGTTCTAATAGTGGTATTACTGGGTAAAAACAGTTTTATAAATTGTGGGGCATAATTCTGAACTCTTCTCTAAAATGGTTAGATCAGTTCACCAGTGGTATATACCAACTTTTCCATATCCCCTCCAACATTTGTCATTTACCCCTTCTATCATTTTAGTCAATCTGATTGTTGTGAGGTGATACTTCAAAGTTGTTTTAATTTGTATTTTTCTAATCAATAATGATTTTGAGCATTTTTTTTCATATGTAACTTTGATTTCTTCATCAGAATTGCCTGTTCATATTGTTTGAGCTTTTATCAATCGAGGAATGACTAATATTCTTATAAATTTGACAAGTTTTCTATATATTTGAGATATGAAACTTTTATCTGAGAAACTGTTGATAAAAATTCTCCCCAAATTTTATGCCTTCCTTCTCATTTTGATTACACTGGTTTTATTCATACAAAAACCTCTTCATTTTATGTAATAAAAATTATCTGTTTTATATCTCACAATGCTCTCTATTCCTTTTTCATTCATAAATTTGTCTCCTATCCACCAGTCTTATAGGTCAAGAAGACTGAGGAGACTATAGAGGACTATATAAAAATTAGAGATGGAAATAGAGAAGGAGAAGTATTAGAAGTGTTGCTGAAATAGAGTACATTTATATTTACATAGAGATCATGGATATGTCAGTTAGATCCTCAGTGCTCATGTGTAAAATGGAAGTATTAATAGCAATTGTGCCAGAATGAAGACAGCATTGCATACTATACTGAAAACTAGTCTGGAAATTAGGAAGATCTGAGTTCAAGTCCCTTCTCTAGTTGCTATATAGTTCTCCAAGATAACTCTCTAAGACAATAAATTGCTAATCTTCCTTGACTAAAAGAGTCCTCTCATTAGGAGTTGCCTACATCAGTGAAATCATAAGTTCAGAAAAAAAAATATGCATCTCACAATGTTATTGTGAAGCCTGCAAAGCTCAGGTGGAATGTTTAGTTAGAATGACATTAGTGCAAATAATGAATCCCTTGAAGTGCTTATGTGTATTCAAATTTGTACTTTTCTAGGTGATAATTATTTAAAAGATGGGCATTGAATACCAACCCCCCCACCAAATTCATACAAAGGCCTTCTTGGGAGTCCAGGGAGCCTGGGCTAATAATCTTGATCTATGCATGCATTTACTTTTTTCTGTGCTTAAACTCTCACACTGAAAAGTTCACTTTATCACTGGAGAATTAAGCATATTTCTATATTTCCTCAGCACAAAATAAACAAATTATGTTCTACCAGCAACTAAATTATTTCTTGCTTATAATGGATACAACTCACAGAGTACTCCATGCCATAATTCATACCTACCAAAGGTCTATAGCTGTTTTCAGGTTTATGATTTAATATACATTTCCCACTGATACCAGTAAAATAAGTAAGCAATTGAAATGCCTCTCTCAATTCAAATAAACAAATATTTGAAAGGAGCATCAAGTACACATCAATCTCATTCAACCCTGCTAAAGGTAAGTATCAAAAATATAAAAACAAAAGCCAAGTAAATTGTTTACATAAGATTTCTTTCGACATTAGCATGGCTCATACTTGAGGCTGTGAAGAAAAGAGTTTAGGTGTTACAACTGGAAAAAAAAGGTCATGTTAAAATATTAAATAACCAGGTTTTTGCATAATTCTTCATATTTCAATTTCTGGTTGATTTTTAGCATTTTATGGGTTTTTTCTCATGTGGCTCAGTCTCCCTAATCCCAGGTCAGGCTAGGGGAAAAAATATTGTTCAATCAAACAAACTCCATCTTGGAGCATGGTCAAGCTATGAAGGGTCAAGTTTCCCAGCCGATTCACACCCAACTTGCCCAGATACTTGATACTTTGATAAGCCAGTTATTTCCTTCAAAGAAAGAGAGTAACAGCTTGGATGGCAACACTTGAAAATACATTGTACATACATATACATTTGTAAAAGAAAAAAGTACAAAAGAAAAGAAAGAAGTGCAAGTATCTCCTCAATATTACCTCCTGGAAGGGCTCAGAAGGACACCATCATAATATTGTCCAACAGTTTGTTTTTTCTTAACAACCAGTTATCTTAAAATAAGGTATACTTGTGCAGTATTTTTACCCACCAGCAGAACATAATTATCCCTAAAGTCCAACTCTAATATTTCATAGTAGAATAGAAGTTGACCCTGAATACTAGATAGAAGACCTGGCTAGCAGAGAACAAATTCTAGAATGCTTATCAACATGCTAGATGTCTTGGTGTATTCCAAGATGACCTAAGGCATAGTTCTGCTCTCAAAGACATTGTAACATAAGGGGGAAATCACACACATGCAAACACATACACACACATACCATAATACAATATAACATAATGTAGCACTATGTTATGTTATGTCACATCATGACACAAAACATCATGTCACATCACATCACATCATATAGAATGATAAATGACATAAGAGAGAAACAAAGCATTATGGGGGGTGCAGCTCAAACTTACCTCCAGCTCTTTCCAAAACTGTACAACTCTTTTTAAAAGTATTGATTTTATAACTTTAAAGTTGGCGAATAATTTATACATCCATGTTCTATGGAATATTAGACATGTGGATTACAACATCATCTTACAGTTGGGTCACTGGAAGTTCATCTGTATCTTGTTCATGTCTCTTCTGCTCACTTGGGAAAGGTACTTTACCTTTAATGATTCTACCGTCTTATCTTAGTAATGGGGAAAAGAAGGCTGCATGTATATGTTAAAAGTTAAATGTTTCAAAGTTGTTTCAACCCTAGCTTTTTAGTTGACAAGCAGCATGCTCAATGGATCTTCATAACTGGGGGGAAAATTTAGCAAAGACCTAGGTTTCTGTCATTCTATACTTTGGTTGTAAGACTATAGTTATACTTCATAAATAACTGAATTCCTGGAAAAGTTGTATGCAAATCAGTTTGTATACTCAATTCATCAGGAAGACAGTAATTAAGAATTTGCCCATAAATTTTTATATCTTTAATTTTTTGTTTTGTTTTTTGCTTTTTGGAGAGGAGAAGGTAGGGCAATTGGGGTTGATGACTTGCCCAAGGTCACACAGCTAGTTTTTTTGTGTGTTAACTGTCTGAGGCTGGATTTGAACTCAGGTCCTCCTGACTCTAAGGCCAGTACTCTATTCACTGCACCACCTAGCCACCCCTATTTTTAGTTTTTATATAACCTAAATTTCCTCCTGCATTCCTCTTCCTATATACAACCATCCATTTTAACAAAGAATTATTTTTTAAATAGAAAAAAGAGGAAGAGAAAAAATAGCAATGCTAATCAATACATTAAAAAAATGTGTGACAAATGCAATGTTCCACAATTCTGGATACCTATTAACTACTCTCCACCCATCTCTGCAAAGGAATTTTCTTAAATCTCTTCTTTGTTCTTTGTAATTTTGAAACATTCATTTTTTATTGCTTTGTGGTTCTCTTTCTATTTACATTTTTGTAGTCCTTGTGTATGACATTTTCTTGGCTTTTCTTACTTTAGTTTGCATCATTTTTTTAATAAATCTTTCCATGTTTTTCTGTCATTTTCATAGCACAGTAATATTCCATTACATTAATGTATAACACTTTGCTTAGCTATTCCCAAATTGATGACTATCTACTTAGTTTCCAATTCCTTGCTACCACAAAGAGTATTGTTATAAATATTTGGATGTATACAGAATTAATTTTTTTTGTCAATGCCTTGTTTGAGAAACATGCCTAGGAGTGGAGTCTCTCAGTCAAAAAGTATGAACATTTAGCCATTTTATTTGTATAATTACAAATTGTACTATTTGTACTAACTCGTACTATTTCATAGCTTTAGTAACAAAATATTAGCATACTTGTCTTTAAACAACCCCTCTAACATTGACTATTTCAATCTTTTGTCATCTTTGCTAGATATAAAGTGGAACCTCCCAGTTGTTTTGACTTGAATTTTTCTCATTATTAATTATTTGGAGCATTCTTTCTTGAGATTATTGACCTCATAGGAAGGGGTAATAGAAGAGAGTTTAGATTAACAGGAATAGGAAGATAAGGTAAAGATCATTGGAGGGGGTGGTTAGCTTAAGTAATAGAGGATAGGAGTAAAGTAGAGAAGTCAGGAGGGATAGGAAATGAGATACACACAAATATGAAATGTAGATCAGGAGTAGAGTTATCTTAGCATGGGGAAAGCAAGGATAATAATCAGAATCTCAGATACAGTTTAAGCTAAAATAGATTTAATCATAAGAGAAAAATAGGGAAACTACACTATATGTCAGCCATATTGATCAGTATTGTTTTAGACTATTTAAAATAACTAGACAGTATAATGATAGAATATTGCTTGGTATAAGAAATAATGAGTTGGTAGACTTAGAAAAATATGGAAAGATTCAGACTTATGGAGGAAAAGGTTATCCACCCTCAGAGAAAGAGGATAAATAAGTATAGTACACTCTTACATAGATGCATATGAATGTATATGTCTATATATGAGTATGCTTATAGATATCTAAGTATATGTATGTATATGTAAGTATGTGTATATGTACATGTATCTGTGAGTATATGTGTATACATATGTATGTCTGTAAGTATATGTGTAGGTATATGTATACATGTTTGTGTGTATATGTATGGGTGTGTGTATATCCATGTTCAATCATATCTTCTTGGGGAAGAGGAAAAAGGAAGGGGAAAAAAAGAACAAAGTAAAAAGTACGTAGCAGAGAACAAATAAAAACTAACAAGTAAACAAAGAAAAGATGGACAGCTCTGAACACGAATAGTTTTCAATATATAGGCTTTCTTGAAACAGAAACTTATTGGTGTATATTTTTAATCCTCTCTTAAGTTCTGCTGTGCACATGGCAATGCTTTTTTTTTCTTTTCCTAATTTATATTTGTTTTTTGTATTTAAGTTTAGAATAACTTAATTTTTGAAAAATAAAAGGTTAAAAAAATACATATCCTACATGTAGCTTTGAAAGGTATATGATCTACTTCTCTCCTAATTTTTATATGACATTTAATATTCAAGGCACATTTCCATTTTGAATTTATTGTGGAATATGGCATAAGATGTTGATCTAAGTCCAATTTCTACTAGACTGATTTCCATTTTTTCCAGAAGTTCTTACAAAACAAAAAGTCCTCTCTTAAGTAATATCTGGTTTGGGTTTTCTCAAATACCAAGTTATTGAGGTCCATTATTTCTGATTCTTCCTTGTCTGTTTTGTTGTTTTACTTCTTGATTTTTTAACTAATACCAAATGTTTTTGATTGCTGCTGCTTTCTAGTATAGTTTGAAGTCTGGAAGTGCTATTCTCCTACCTTTTTCATTATTTCTTTTCACTTTTGTTCCTCCAAATAAATTTTGCTATTATTTTATCAAGTTTTCTAAAATATCCTTTCGGTATTTTGATTGGCATAGCACCAAAACTGTAGATCAACTTTGAAAATATTGACATTTTTATTATCTTGGCACAGCCAGCACCAAATATTCCTCCAACTCTTTAAGTTGTTCTTTATTTCTTTAAGGATCATGTTGTAACTAAAGCTGTATAATTATTAAGTGTACTTTGGTAAAATTGCTTCCAAATATTTTATGTCTCTTTTAGTTATTTCAAATGTAATATCCCCTTTTATTATTGCCTCTTGGATTTTATCATATGAGCATGCTTTAGATACTTCTGTGTTTATTTTGTAGGCTGTAATTTTGCTAAAGCTAATGACTGTATCAATTAGTTCCTTTGCTAAAGACATTTTGTTCTGATACAACAAACATTTCACAACATCCAAATGTTCCCTTACAAAGTACATTCTCCCCACATAGTTAAGCAAAACCCCTTTATGGTGTTTTTGGAACTGAATTTGTCACTGTCCACCTTTGTAGTTTAGCAGTTGTTATAAGAAGGGGTGAAGCTTCAGGGTAAGAGAGAGAATATGTGCTTTAATTGCTTAGCCCAAGAAGGTGATGGGAAGGAGGCTCCATTATACACAAGCAATTATGATTTAAAATGTTAAGGTGGGGTTGTGACCATCTCATTTAACTCTGGTGCTTTGAC
This sequence comes from Petaurus breviceps papuanus, assembly GCF_028583685.1. NCBI lineage: Eukaryota > Metazoa > Chordata > Mammalia > Diprotodontia > Petauridae > Petaurus > Petaurus breviceps. Next base: position 3,222,285 of record NW_027187263.1, on the reverse strand, counting down.
TAAGTAGGAATACTTTTTGATTGAATCAATCAAAACTGAGTGTGAATATTGGCCTCTCCACCTCCTAAAGGCAATCAAAGCCATTTTGTGAGAAACTGTTAAAATGGAGAAGAGATCTCAGAACGAAAGTGTCTAGATACTGGATGTTGGGACAAGGTAATAGACGTTCTGGCCTTGGTATATCCAGTACTAACCTAAATAAATGGAATGTCGTTTCAGTTGGAACCAATTTTAGTCTCTTTAGGATGCTAGTAGAATATTGTAAGCAACATGCTGGGATTCAATACCTGTCTACATTGGCCATCCATGCACCTTGAACAGAAACATACAGGAGGATAGAGTTAAATTGTCGAATTAAGAGCACTTGTCTTTCTACTTCTGAAGTAGAGCCAAAGAAATTTTATTTGAGGGATTACCCAGGACCAGAGGAATGAGAGGAATGGTTGAGACAGAGTGTTAGCAAGAGAACAAATGCATTTTGAATACCTTAATGGGATGTGGGAGGTTCTCAAAGAGAGACTCATGAGATTCCACTCACTACAAATCATTCCAGCAAAGATTAAGAAATATTCTTTTGTCTGTGATGATCTCAGAGAACATCCCAAAAGCCTGATGGTGAATGGCATCATCACAGAATCCAATAGCCCATATGAGCCTCCCAAACTGTGGACCAAAGAAGAAAGATAGATGATAATTGCCTCACCTTGAACAAAAGGACCAAAGTGGACTAATTTATTACACCAAGAGTTCAAGATTCCCTAGATTGCCAGTTGTACAGTCTGTGATTTTCTGCATTGGATCTACAAGGTGGCTACTATTTGATCTCTATGAGAGACAAAGAAAAGGAAAAGAATGCTTTCATCTGCCCAGCTAGATTTTTACCAGTTTGAGCACGTTCCTCAAGGTATCTTTGGAAAACCCGCTACTTTCCAAAGATGGAAAAAGTAGTTAGAGACATGAATTACCTGAATGTGTTAGAATATTTTGATGACATCATTGTCTTTGGGAAGACCTTGGAAGAACATGAAGAAAAACTGATGAAAGTGTTGGATTGCCTAGAGGAAAATGGCTTAAAACTTTCCATTGACAAAAGCCAGTTTTGTAGAGCCTCAGTGAATTATGTGAGTCACAGTATATCTCACCAAGCTATGAGCATTCTACCTCCTGCCAGAGAAGTGATGAACTTAAATTTCAAAATAAGACATACATTATTAGACATGACTAATGTAGGAATTTGTTTTACTTGATGATACATATTTGTTATAAAAGGTTTTGGGGGTTTTTTTTTGTTAGTTGTTCAATTAGGGTCAGTGAGAGGGAGATTTGAAAGAAAAAATTAAATAAAAATAAAATTTTTAAATGAGACAAAAAACAAAGGTATGAGCAGTGATCCAGACAAGGTAAAACAACTTTTAATTTGGCCATTTCCAAAGAATCTTCCAGACCTAAGGACTTTTCTAGGATTTGGTATCTGTTATTGAAAATCTATTTTAAAAAAACAAAAAAAATGCTGTTTGGATTGAGGAAGCACAGAAGCAGAAGGATAAGAAATGCAAAATTGTCTTAAGATCAACAAAATATTTTCAGAGACCAGTTGACAGAAAGATGTAGACACGCATTCAAAGACTTGCTCAGTTGCTTCACACAGGAAAGAAGGAAATGAGCATTAATTAAGCACCTACTATGTGCCAGGCACTGTGCTAAGTCCTTTGCAAATGTTATGTCATTTAATCCTTATAACAACCCTGGGAAATAGGCACTATCATTATCATCATTTTACAGTAGAGGAACAGAGGCAGATAGATTAAATAACTTACCCAAGGTTACATGGCTAATAAATGCCTGATGATAGATTTGAATTCAGGTCATCCTGTCTCAAGGCCCAATGGTCTATTTCAGAGAGGCAAACTGTCAGCCCAAGAGCCAAATCCAGTCCACCTCTTGTTTATGTGGGGCCATGAGGTAAAAGGATGTATTGCCAAGACAATATTCACAGCACTGACAGCAACTATGAATATGCCAGCAAAGTTCTGAATCACAAAATATAACAGACTCTCCACATAGAAGACAGAAGCAAACCATTTATCCCAATACCAGAAAACTGAATCCATCATAGCAACAAAGAAATCTATACACAATAACACTGCAGAGGGCAACACCATCCCAAAGCTTTCCCCCCTCTTGGGCCTTCCCACAACAAACACTCAGAAATCCTAGCTGTCTCCTTGCCTGTATCCTTTCTCTCTCTCCTTTCTCCCTAACTTCTCAGACTCCTAGCTTCCTTTGGGTTCTTATAGGACCCTTCCTGCTTCACCGGTTCAGCAAGCTCTTCCCACCGTAGACTCCATGTGATTACATTCAACTAATTAAGGGGCAGGGAAGATCTTCAAATTCCCTTAGAGCTCTTAGATGGAAGTGCTTCAAATTCCCATTACAATTACAAAGGGTCAAACCATTCTTTGCTACTAAGTCATACAAACATAGACAGGTAGCCAAACTTGGCCATCAGGTTATAGTTGGCCAACCTCTGTTCTATCTACTATGCCACCTAACTGTTGTCTTATGCTAACATGAGCAAGTCTTTTGTCCTGTACAAAGAAGTCAATTTGAAGGAACTGAGAGCAAAAAAGGAAATGCCAGTTTTGTGAAACCAATTGCACTTGCCACAGAGACTTTTTTGAATGATCACCAAACAGCTTTACTCTATTCATAAGCTGGAGTTCCTCTCAATAGCAGATCACAGAGAAATTCAAAGTGGATAAATAGATAGATTAGATTAGATAGATAATAAAAGTTACAAGTTTGTACTGAGAGCAATCCACTAATTTATACTCTAACACCAAGTTGCATGCTTTTTGCCAGAGATGACTGGTAGTATTAACTACATATGAGTTCAACATCCTTTGCTAGTTGGTGAAGACTAATACAGATGCCCTATCCATAAAGCCCCCAAACACCAAAACTGTGGTAATACCTTGAACGCATAAAAACTATTTGCAGCATCCAAGGAGTTGGAATACAAATAGATAACATTGTAGTTCTAAGATTAAGACTTACACTAGATATTGTTTCTCATCCTTTGTTTTTGAAGACAATCAGTAACATCATGGGTGATGTTGTAATGCCAAGCAAAGGCAACTTAGGTGCCTCTCCATTTTATTTAGTGACAAATTAAGAACAGAGAGAATCAACATATAGCACAATTCAAAATATAGCATTTACCAAGTGTGATTTAATCAAGTGCTACCCCACCCCTGGACATTACATTCATTTAATCAATCACAAAGTCCCTCTTCTAAATACTACTCCACCCCTAGGCTGTACATTCATTTAGTCCATCACAAAGCCCCTATTCTCAAATGGAGATTAGTTTCCAATCATAAGTAAAGTACATTCATTTGTTTAATCACAGAGCACAAAAAGGTCAAAAGTTCCCCACCCTTGGATCACAATTGAATCTGCCCCAGAGTTACAACAAGCTTAAGCACAGCATTTAATACCCAAATGGAGGTCTTTTCTTCATCTTGACAAGAGGCAAGTTCTCAACAATCTTTGTTCCTGGGGAGACAAAGCTTAGCAAGGCCACAAGATACATTGCCAGTGTCTTCATTAATTCATTCTCTGTCTGTAGAACAGTCTCAAGAGCTCTGAACCAACAGCAAGGTTCTAAGACCTCTACAACAACAGCACTGTCTTTCACCAGTGGACAAATCTGGCAAAACAACATCAAAACAGACAGACAAAGTACCAGCATAACAGCAATGTCTCCACAGTCCTTGGCAGCTCTCAAAAGTCCTGGGCAATTCAAAGTGGCCCTCAGCAATCCTCTCCGTCTCTCTTTGACTCCAAAGGTGCTGCTTCCAAAAAGTTCTTCTGCCTCTCTCTTTTCTTGTGTCTCTCTAAATTTACATCACCAACTCCTCTCAGTTCAGCCCTCTCTTTTCACATCAACAAGTCCATCCCACAAGTGGGATTCACAAACTCTGGGTTTTAACACAATCAAACCAAAAACCAAGCCAATACAGGGGGATCTTTAAATGCCATTACTATTACAGATGTCTTGCACATGAATTGGATTTAGGTGAAGCAGAGTTGTGCAAAGTCATCAGCCTCATTCTGTCTTCCAGAGTCATTGAAGTCCAGTGGCAGGACAAAAGTCAACATGACTGTCAATGGCCTGGGATGTAGTGGATGACCTTAGCATCTCTGATGTCTGACCAAGCTCTAAGAGCTTCACAGTACTGCTTCAGCTGCCTTCATGGCTGTTGGAACACACTGTTCTCACCCAGCCAATTTCATCTGAGAAAGTCTTCACGTGCTTGGGGTAGACATTCCCCTAACTCACAGATGGGTTTGAGGCCTGTTGGTTGGCCTTAGTCTAGTTTAGCCCATCTGCCAAGATGGTTAAACCATCCACCAGATAGTATGCCAATAGCATTTATGAAACATTTCGTTGTTAACCCTATTTATTTCAGTTGTCTGGGAATGACTGGAAAAGCCTTTGTGAAGTAATATTAGGTAAGAAATAAGGTAATAATGTCAAAGGGCTCAAATGTCAATCATTTGAAGGCATTTTATTACAAAGACAATGAAAAAAGTTGGTGCTTTACAATGGAGTACTAAACAAGACTGTCACTGAACCCACACTTAGCAAAAATCAGTTGGTACTGCCCAAGTCTTATTGCTTTATGTTCATGAAAGTTTGGTTCTAAGGGGCAAGAAAAGACCCTAGTGCTAGTAAGAAATAGATTTTATTGACTCAAAATGACCAAGAACTATGAGATGTGCCTAATGTGTGCAAAGAAAAGCACTACCAACTAGTTCTGCATATTAGGAGAATATCAGCATCAACAAACCTTCAAAACTTGTCTGCACTGATTTTTTACATCTGGAAGAAGAAATCAAGAATACAAGTTCTATATTGGTGGTAAGTGACCACTTCATAAGATATGCATAGGAATATTCAACAAAAAACCTTCCACAGTTGTTAAAGCATTATGGGAAAAATATTTCTAATTCTGTGAACTTCCTCCTGGGATCCTTTTGGACCAAGGCAGAAACTTTCTGTAACTCAAAGAAATACTTGCTTTGGCTGGCATGAAGAAATACATTGACAGTTTCAAAGGGATCTATAACCTGAATATTTCAACTTCATGTTGAGGAACATGTTAGGTTCACTGAAACCAGAAGAGAAGTTTCAGTGGAGCTAGATAGGAATTCTCTGTTATATCATACAAATTCACCAAGAATAATGTTACTGGTTTCATAACCTACTTACTCTTCTTTGGGCATGAGCCATGCCTACCTATTAATTTCTGTTATGGGGACTCTGAAGACAGAAAGATTACAGAGACACACAACCAGAAAGATCTCTCAACTGAGAGAGAAGCTAAAGGAAATTAATCACCTAACCACAATTTCAGTCCATAATGGGAAACAAACAAATAAAAAACAATGATATGATGTCTGAGTTTATTGTTTTAAAAAAGACTTTCTATAAGGTGACAGTTCTACTGAGAAATATTAGTGTTCTTGGGATACACAAATTACAAATTGACAAAATCTATACTTAGTAGTAGAGGGACTGAACAACTTAACTATTTAGCAAATAATTCCAAGTAGAATCCCTGCAAAGATGATTTATCACTATTATTTATTTCAAATAAATGAGTTAAACTCCTTGATGAACAAGTTGAGTCAGATGGGCATTCATTTCAGTAGACTCTAGGACAAAAAGACTACCTAGAAGTCATACCAAGTCTGCCTCTCCTAGATAGTAATTCAGAAACAGACATTTCAAATGAAGATTTTGTATTCTGTAACTCAAGGACTAATAACAGTGCTAACTGTCCTGGGCCTTTACAAGTTCAGGTTTAGGAAAGTAAGACTAAGTTTTGGATAAAGACTATGATTAGTAAGTAATATTAACTAGCACTGGTATTGGGTCAGATGGGGCAGCAGGTGACAAAGGAACAAGGACTAACTCACAATTGACCAAAATCAACTTAAAATGTACCAGATGTAAACTTGAGGAAACTGCCTTACATGTAGCTAGATGATAATGCCAATGCGTACTCATGCAATATGTGCCTTATATGAAATTACTTATCTTTATTGATGCACCTATTAATTACTGCATACTGCTTTGTTTATTCATTTTATTTTATTTTTCTCATGACACTTATTTGTTTTATATTCACACCATGCATATGCTTTATATGCTATGTTTTAGCATATGCTAAATTTTTAAACAAATTTAACTATGCTAATTTTTTTAACAAATTAATTCTTGCATAGCCTACCAGTATTTTTATCTTGTGGTTGTTCTGAAAAGGCTTAGACTGGCTGCCTTGAAAAGGAGATCTAGGTCACCGAAGACCCTCGAGGTTGTACTTTTTCACAGGTAGGGAAGAGATAAAGCTATCTCAAGACTGAAAGTGAAGGGTAGATATTTTTTCCCATTACAGTATGATTTTAAATCCTCTGGAGATGAAATAATGATAGCCACAAATTTTTATTACTAATTGTGCCCCAAAGACTTTCCTTCAAATTAGATAATTCAGAACCTCCTTAAGTCATCAAAGAGCTATCCAGGATTTGACCTCTGCCAAACAAATTCCAGTAGTGTTGTGAGGACAGCAAATGTTAAAACTGGGGAGAGAGTGTAAAGGTGGAATTGAAACCATCCCATTTGACTCTGGTGCCTTGACTAGGTGAGAACACTTTTTTGACTGAATGGTATAATCAGAATTGAATGTGAACAGGACCTATACACCTCATTGAATGATGAAAGTTGTTGTATGAAAGACTGGTTCAATCCTCAGCAGTTTGTATAAAAGAAAGAAGCTATCTAAGAACCAGAGGGAAGTTTTCTAAGCATGTGTCCTCAAGAGGTTGGATTAATCATGTCATTTCTAGCATCTTTTCAGAGTAAAGGGAAGACTGAGCTGTGGCAGAGAAGAGAAAGATATCGAAGAGCATCTTTAGTTCTAAATGCATCTGAGAAAAGAGAATCCTAATCCCTAACCACCTCCTTCCCCCACCTCATTCCTGTCTAGGCATTGACACAATAAGATAATCTTCTGCTTCATTACTCAAATGTTTCCAGTAAACTAGCTTTCTCCTCAATCAAAAAGAGATAGATGTAAATGAAAGGTTAGTCACAGAGGCCCAGGTTCTTTAAAAATAATAATAATAATAATAATAAGTATTTTATTATGAACTTAACAAATATCAACAAATATGAACACTTAAAGTGTATACAAAGAAGAGAAAATAGGATTGCTTATGAAACTTCTATAACTTCTGTTAGAAAGTGTCCTAGTAACAAAACTGCCTATCTTATTTGTTTTTCCTTTTCTGCACTTCTTTCTGTTCTACTTTGGATATGTTTTATAGGTTTCATTGAAGTGCTTTTATTTTTCCTTCTTTTGGGAGGAGGGAGATTCTTTACTCCTTCTCCCATTCCCTGTCCTCCCTTTAACATTATTTGATATATTACTTTCTTTTTCAAAGTGGTGAAGAAAAACTGCTAGAATTGGATACTTCGCATTAAAACTAGCATTGCTATGACACAAATATTTTTATGATTTGAACTGCTCTGATCACTTATATGTTTTTCCTATTATTTCCTTACCCCACCCCAGCTACAGAAAAGCATCTTATTAGGACTTTGGTAGACCAAGGATTTTGTTGTCTTTCTTCAATGCACCATTGAACTTAGCCTGAGTCCCATCTTCTGTTCATTCCACAGAACTGTTCTCAGAGACTGTAGACCAGTGATGTCGAACTCAAAAAGAAATGGGGGGCGGGGGGAGGTGGAGATGGGATGACTAATCCATCCATAAAGATCCCTACGGGTACATGTTGACTTAGCTTTAAAGAGAAATATCTATGTTCTAGTGTATTTTTATTTATTTTGTTAATATTTCCAAATTATATTTTAATGAAGTTCTGGCATACTTGGGAGATGCCACACGTTTGACACCTTTTAATATCTACAGAAGAGTCTTTAAGGAAATACAAAGAAAATTGAGAAGAAACTCAGGGTAAAACCAAAGAATATCAGCCTAAACCTAGATTATAGGAGAGTACATATCTGGAAAATATCCCTACCATGGGAATTCCCAGTGATGTATGTGACTAGTACTTGAAGTTGGGGCAGTGAGGTGACACAGTGGATAGAGAACTGGTCCTAAAGTCAGGAAGACCTGAGTTCAAATCCAGCTTCAGACACTTACTAGCTATGTGACCCTGGATGAGTCATTTAACCCTGTTTACTTCAGTTCCTCATCTGTAACATGAGCTACAAAAGGAAATGGCAAACCATTACAGTATCTTTGCCAAGAAAACTCCAAACGGGGTCATGAAAAGCCAGAAACAACTGAAAAAAAGGACAGAACAACAACAGTACTTGAAGTTGAGGAGTAATGGTGACACCAGTTCTTTTATCGGTTTCTTTTTAATTGTAGAGGAGAATCAGATTACTACAAATAATCTCTTTTCCTTTACCTCATAGTTTTTCTTCCTTTTGTCCCGTTCTTGGCATACCCCATTTAAACTCTGAGGATCCTTATTCCAACTCCTATTCTCACTAAAGAGTTAGCTCCTCAGACTTTAACTACATCTTCCCCTCAGGGTTCTAGGAATAGTTGATTTAAAACATTATCCCCAAAAGTCTATGACTTGATCTCCCACAAGTATTTACAGAGTCCAGAGTAAAGTGGGCCCAAATTTTAAAAAGCACATCACAGTAAGGGTGTGCTGCTATATGCTTAACAACCAGATCTGGGGTGGGGGTGGAGGAAGAATATGTACACAGGACACACTTTTATGTTTAATCTGCATTATTAATATTTTCTCCATCATGCTTTAAAGTTTAAATAAACAAAACAACAAATAAAGCCTTGATTTCCTAGGTGTAAATGTTCACATCGAGAATTTAAGAATCGGCTCTTTATGAGCCAATTCAAGCTGTCTCCAGCATTCCCCTGAACATATGGCAAAGGGGTAACACAGCTTATAACTGCTGGAAGTCTTTTTCTTCCATTCACAGGAAACTCAAGAAGTTTTCCTTATAAGCATGACCTGACCTTGACAGATGCAGTCACTGTAGTCAGCTGATCTGGGAATTCATTTAGAACAACAACAGGAACATGGGAAGTTCAAAACCACCCAGACTCTTTTGAAGTTCTCAAGGTCTTTTTCTGGCTAAGATCAAACTGAGACATCTCCTTCCCCTCCAGGCAGTCCCTCCTCAGGGGTGTGTTGGGAAGTCATGCTTGCTTCAACCCCTTGATTGAATCCCTTGTCAATACACTTCATAATTTTTAGATGATCCTTGGGATGTGGCCAAGTTTCCTTGTCCTATCACAACATGATTCCTATGAAAGGTCATTCTAGTTTAAAAACACTTTAATACTCAATCCAAGGTCTAGAATGATTGATTAATATATGTTCTCACCTTAAGATAACAAGGTTAAAATGGAATGGAGTGATTGACTCCAGCCCATACACAGATCTCTTTTTTTCTGTTCTGGTAGTAGTCAGCAGTCAGAGCATACTTTAAGTAAGAGAGGAAGAGAACTGTTTCATGTTTTCTCTTCTTGTCTCAAGTACTCAGCCGAACTGCCACCTTAAAGGATGATGATGGTGGTGATAGTGGTGGTGATGGTGGTGGCGGTGGTGGTGATGGCGGTGGTAGTGGTGGTAATGTGGCTGCTACTGATGATGATGATGATTAATAATGATTTAATAAGAAAACTAGTACTAATATAGTATATATAATATGTGGCAAATACTGCTAAGCACTTTACAAATATTATTTCTCTGATCTTCACAGCAACTCTGCAAGGTAGGTGCTATTATTATCCCCATTTTGCAGTTAAGGAAAATAAGACACAATAGAGGTTAAATGATCTGTCTAAGATCACAAGATTAATAAGTATCTGAGTCTGGATTTGAACTGAAGTCTATCCTGATTCACTGTGGCACTTAGCTGCTTCATAGAAAGAGACAATGTGGTATTGTAGAGAAAAGTGTACTCACGGGTCTTCAAATCAAGAGCGCTTGGTTTCCAATCCCAGCTCTGCCATTTACTAATTGTGTGACCGCTGTTTCCCAGCATTCTCATCAGTAAAATGAAGATAATAAAACTACCTCCCTCATGGGGTAGGATTGTGCTTTGTATAGTTTTTAGTGGCAGAGACTACCATTTTGGATTCTTGCTATTTCATAATGATTTTTCAAAGACTCATACCTCAAAATACTAACTCTGAGGCCAAAGGTTACTGTATCTTACCCATTTCTGGATAAGGTTGTCTGTTCCAAATCCCCCACTTAAAACATTCAGAGTCAAGTGGTCCTTTAACTCTAGTGATAGAGAGCTGGCTACCCTCTGACCTGAGATTTCCCATTTCTTATTCAGAAAGCTCTAATCATTCATTAATAACAAGTATCTCCTTATGGGGAGCTGAAATCTACCTTCCTTTAAAGTCCAGTGCTTGGTACAAATTCTGCTTATCAAGGTCAAGAAGAGTAATATCTCATCTACATACACCACAGCCTTTCAAATATTTGAGGACAATGATAATATCTACAGAAAGTCTTCATTTCAATCTCAGTGCCTTAGTTCCTTCAGCCAATCTTCATCTAAGGCACGGCTTTTAGCCTCCTTCATTTCACTCTGTATAATGGGGATAATTAAAGCACTACCGTGTTTCCCCGATAATAAGACCTATCCCAAAAATAAGCCCTCCCCTTACTGTGTAAGATTCCTCTAAAATAAGCCCTCCCCCGAAAATAAGCCCTATTGAGATTGCTACTGTAGTGAAGGTGATCCCCTGCGCTACACGCTACATTACGGTACCCTCTGTATTCACCATCCCCCCTTCCCCCCCCGTGAAACGCACACCGCGCTCCGAGCTGCATCCAATCAGAGCTGCAGCAGTGAGCGCGTCATCCTGTTCTTCCCCAGTGATTTGCTTATTGAATAAAGGTACATTTTTTTGTTCACATTTACCTGCTGTCAATGTTCATTAAAATAAGCCCTCCCCTGAAAATAAGCCCTCTGGTGTTTTTCTGTCCAAAAAAAATAATAAGACAGTGTCTTATTATCAGGGAAACATGGTAACTCCACTATGTTGTTGAGAGAAATAAGTAAGATAATGAGCAGACCCTAAAGTCAAAAATTGTTATTAGCTATTGTGTTGTTATCTTAGTTCTGCTTATGTCATTCTGCATCAGTTTCTACAGCCTTGCCACATTTATATGAATTCCTTCATCATTTTGGGGCTTTCTTTCTAGACTCCTTGTCCTCCATCTTCCTGCCTATTGCCTTACCACACTGGTGAAACCTCTACCCTGAGGTTCTCCTTGCTTGATTGGTGACCAACAGTGTATCAGTATTGTACTTTCACATTTCCTCTAACATTTATTTTGTTCACTTCTTTTTTCATTCCACCCTTCATTTGCATGAAGTGGGGTGAAGCCTCAGAGTTGTTTTCTCTCACCATGTGATACTATGGAAAGAGTGCTATCTCAGGAGAACTGGGGTTCAAATTCTACCTCCATCACTACCTGTGTGACCTTGGACAGGTCATTTAACATCACTGAGCCTAAGTTTTCCTCATTTGTAAAATGAAAAGGTAAGATAATATGGCTTCTGAGGTCTGCCTCCAGATCCAGATCTATGATGGTTAGAAATGTGCAATTCCTATTTAAATGTTTGCTCAAATGTTTTGAGTACATCTCTGTTACAGAATGGGATTTGCTGTTTCATATATATATATATCTGTAAAACTTATTTTGCTGATGAAGGAGGTGAATATCAGAAAGGTTGAATGACTTTACAAGGAGACACAGCTAACTGAAAGAGGAGAGATTTAAACTCAGGTCACAGGGATATTGTGGGGAAGTCACTTTTTAAAAAATCTTTTATTAATTTAATTTTAGTTTTCAACATTGATTTCCACAAAATTTGGAGTTACAAATTTTCTCCCCACCTTTCCCCTACTCTCCACCCCAGATAGTGAGCCTACTGAATACCCCTTCCCCCAATCTGCTCTGTCTTATATCCTCCCCCATGCCCCCTCTAACTTTCTAGTACACAAGATGGATTTCTATACCCAAGTGCCTGTGTATCTTATTTCCCAGTTGCATGTTAAAAAAAACATTTTTTTAACATTTGTTTTTAAAACTTCAGATTCTTTCCCTTCTTCCTTCCTCACCCACCTCCACTGGGAAGACAAGCAATTCAATATAGGTTATACATAGGTAGTTACACAAAATGTTTCCATAGTAGTTATATTGTGAAAGTCTAACTACATTTCCCTCCATCCTATCCTGCCCCCCCACTTATTCTATTTTCTACTTTGACCCTGTCCCTTTTCAAAAGTGTTTGCTTCTAACTCTCCTCTCCTGCAGTCTGCCTTCCTTTCTATCATTTCCCCAATTATTCCCTTCCCCCCTTCTTTCCAGTGGGGTAAGATACCCAGTTGAGTTTGTATGTTATTCCCTCCTTAAGCCAAATTCAATGAGAGTAAGGTTGAACCATTCCCTTTCATTTTCCTGCTCTTCTCCTCCATTGTAACAATTTTCTCTTGCCTCTTTTATATGAGATAATTTACCCTGTTATATCTCTCCCTTTCTCCTTATCTCATTATATTCCTTTCTCGTCCCTTAATTTTATTTTTTAGATATCATCCCTTCCTATTAAACTGATCCTGTGCCCTATGTCTATGTATACATGTACACACATACATACACCTTTCTATACATACATTTATATGTATGTATACATATATATTCCCTTCAACTATCCTCTTACTGAGAAATGTCTCATGAGTTACAATTATTGTTTTTCCAAATAGGAATATAAATAGTTCAACTTTAATAAATTCCTTATGATTTCTTTTTCCTGTTTACCTACTCATGTTTCTCTTGCTTCTTGTATTTGAAAGTCAAATTTTCTCTTCAGCTCTGGTTTTTTCATCAAGAATACTTGAAAGTATGAAATTTCATTGAATGATCATATTTTCCCCTGAAGCTTTATACTCAATTTCTCAGTTTTGCTGGGTAAGGGTTCTGGGTGTTAATCCTAGCTCCTTTGACCTCTGGAATATCATATTCCAAACCTTCAATCCCTTAATGTAGAAGCTGCTAGATCTAGTGTTATCCTGATTGTGTTTCCACAATACTCAAATTGTTTCTTCTGGGCAGCTTGTAATATTTTCTCCTTCACCTGGGAACTCTGGAATTTGGCTATGATATTCCTAGGAGTTTTCTTTTAGGGATCTTTTTCAAGAGGTGGATTCTTTCAATTTCTATTTTGCCCTCTGGTTCTAGAATATCAGGGCAGTTTTCTTTGACAATTTCTTGAAAAATGATGTCTATGCTCTCTTTTTGATCATGACTTTGAGGTACTGCAATAATTTTTAAATTATCTTTCCTGTATCTATTTTCCAGGTCAGTGGTTTTTCCAATGAGATATTTCACTTGCCTTCTATTTTTGTATTTGTTTGAATCTGTTTTATAGTGTCTCGATTTCTCATAAAGTCATTAGCTTCCATTTGCTCCAATCTAATTTTGAAAGAACTATTCTCTTCAGTGAGTTTTTTAAATTCCTTTTCCATCTGGGCAACTTGGCTTTTTAAGGCATTTTTCTCCTCACTGGCTTTTTGGACTTCTTTGCCATTTGAGTTAGTCTATTTTTAAGCTGTTATTTTATTCAGTATTTTTTGAGCACCTTTTAGCAGGTTGTTGACTCAATTTTCATGATTTTCTTGCATCATTCTCATTTCTCTTCCCAATTTTTCCTCCATTTCTCTTACTTGATTTTCAAAATCCTTCTTGAGCTCCTCCATGGCCTGAAACTAGTTCATGTTTTTCTAGAAAGCTTTTGATGCATGAGTTTTGACTTTGTTGGCTTCTTCTGGTTCCATGTTTTGATCCTTTTGACCCCATAAAAGGATTCTATGGTCTGTTTGTGCTTCCTCTGCTTGCTCATCTTGCCAGCCAATTAGTTGACTTTTGAGCTCTTTGCTATGGTAGAACTCTACTTCCAGAGTGAAGAGAGCCATGTGCCAAAATTCTGGGGTTTTTTCAGTTGTCAGAACTATGAGGAGGGCACCCTCTCTACAGCCACCACACACTCTGTCACACTCAACCTAATACCACCACCCAAGACTGTGATCCAGATCCAATGATCTGCAAGCCTGGAGCTCTGGAGGCAGCCACACAGCAACAGCTTCAGCTGCCACACCTTTGCCGCCTCTTTCCCTGGGGACAGGGGCCAGACCATGCTCTTCCATCACCCAGTTCCAACAGAGTTCCCTACTAATCTTTTACTTTCTCTTTGGAGTTTATGGGTTGAGAAGTCTGGAAGCCACAATAGCTACCTGTGATTCACTCTCTGGAAGTCTGTTCTGGCCCATTTAGGCCACTGGTCAGGGCCACCCCACACCTGGGCCCACGTCGCTCATGCAGGACTGTGCTCAGCTCCTAGCTCCATGAGATAGACCCTTCCTGTTGGCCTGCCAGGCTGCCTGAAGCAGGAGATTTGCTTCTCTCTGTCACTTTATGGGCTCTAGAGCTCTAAAATTTTTTCAGAGTCATATTTTACATGTATTGGAGGTGGTTGGAGCAGGAGCTCAGACAAGTTCCTGCTTTTACTCTGCCATCTTGGCTCTTAACCTGGAAGTCACTTTTTAAACATTTCAGTTCAATTAAATTCAGCTAATATTTATTAAAAACTTACTATAAACAATGTACTGTGCTCAGTACTGGGGGTACAAAACAAAAATAAGTGTCTTTCCCTAAGGAACTTATACCCTACTGGGGAGATATAACATTTATACATATAAGAAAATGCAAAGTACTTTAAAAGTTATACAAAATTCTTCAAGAAGGTGAGATAATTCATAATTGGGGAGATCAAAAAAAGCCTCATTTAGGAGGTAGTGCTTTAACTGTGCTTTGAAGAAAGCTAAGGATTTTAAGGGGTCTAGGGAAGGAGGAAATACATTCTAGACCTAAGAGACTACCTCTACAAAGGCAAAAAGGAAAGAGATGGAATGTCTTGTATAGGGAAAAGTTTGACTGGAATAAGCAGTGTGTAAGGGGAGTAACACAACATAAAATGGGAAAATTAAATAGGAGCCAGACTATGGGAGGCTTTAAATTCCAGGCTGTAAAGTTTGTATTTTACTCTAGAGGCATTAGAGGGCCAGTAGAGATTTTTTTTTCTCCCATGGTAGAGTGATGCAGTTAGCATTGTGTGTTAGAAATATTGGTTCAGTCTCTGTACAGAGGCTTAAGTGGAGAGAAACTGGGAGAAGAGAGACAAATTAGGAGGCTATGGCAAAAGTCCAGGCAAGAGATGATGAAGGCCTGAACTAGATTACAGGCTCTATGAAGAGAAAGAATGGAATTATATGAGATGTTGTAGCAGTAAAATAAGTAAAGCTTGGCAACAGGTAGGACATGGAGAGTGAGGGAGAGGGAAGTATTACTCCAAGATTTCAAAATTGTGATTGAAAGGGTGATAGTACTATAAACAAAAATAGGGAAGTTTGGAAGTTGGGTGGATTTGGGAGAAATTTATTTTGACCCACTGAGTTTGAAATATCAATGAGCCATCCAGGTAAATACACACAGCATTTCGTTTGTGACATAGGGAAGTTAGGTGGTATAGTATATAGGTACTTACATAGGTACTTACACTCTTAGCTGTGTGACCCTAAGATATCACTTAACTGTTCTGTACCTCTTCTATAAAATGGGGATCATAATAACACCTAACAATCTTGAAGGATCAAATGAGTTACCTTATGTAAACATTAAAACATTATATAATAATAATATGGGGCTGGAGGTCAGGAGAGAATTAGGGCTGCTTATATAGAATTTGGAGTCATCTTGACAGAAATAATAATGGAACCCCCAGGAAATGATGAGATTATGAGTTCAGAGAGAACAGAAAAGGAAAGAAGGAAGAGAATGTGCATTTTTATAACTTCTATTACTCACCAGGAACCTTGCTAAATACTTTTGCAAATATCATCTTATTTGGTCCTTACAACAAGGTACTATTATTATAATACACATTTTACAGTTGAGGAAACAGATGTAACCGGAAGTTAAGTAACTTGCCCAAGGCCACACGGTAAATAATAACTGCCTGAACTGAATAACTACTGGATTTTAACTCAGGTCTAGCTGACTCAAGGCTTAGTGGTCTATTGACTGTGCAAACTAATTGCCCCTGATAAGGACCCAGATAGTCTCTGGAAATATTCACATTTATGTGAAAGCACAATATCAGTGTGAGTTATTGCTGCCATTATCATTGTCATTATTTCTTACTCCAATCACTTTGGAAACTTAAAGGGATTCTTTTCACTAAGTCATTGATTTTCTTGTGACATGCATATGAAATAAGTAGACTGCCTAAGACTGGGCTTATGACTCTATATAGAACCAAAATAACCATTATGTTCAGATTTAAAACAGTCAGAATGACCATTTAACACTGTGTGGATAAAGCAACAAGTGGAGTAATTAAATTGTTCACCTTTCCACAAGTAGTTTTCAGGCCAAAGAGGCCTGAAATGACCTTGTAAAAATACCATGTTTGTTAGTGAATCAGTTAGCTGACAAGTACAGGAATAATATTTCCCCATTTGCTTCTGAATTTCATGGGAGTAATACAGAGTGGTCTCTCTTCCTTATATTTTATCATTTCAAAAGGATCATGATTGTTTTGGGAAATTTACACTTGGGGACCTAGGATTTGAACTTACTGTTGAAGTTTGTTAAATCTATGAATAAGGGAAAAAAATTAGTATCAAAGAAGATGCAAAGAATATTACAAAATATAAAAGAAATCATTTTGATTACATAAAATTAAAAAGGGTTTATACAAATAAAACCAATGCAACCAAAATTATAAGGAAAGCTGAAAACTGGGAAAAAGAAATTTTGCAACAAGTATCTCTGATAAAGGTCTCATTTCTCAAATTTATGGAGAATTGAGTAAATTTATAAAAATACAAGTCATTCCCCAAGATATAAATAGTCAAAGGCTATAAAAGGCAGTTTTCAGATGAAGAATCAAGCTATCTGTAGTCATATGAAAAAAATGATTAGAGAAATGCAAATTAAAACAACTCTGAGATGCTACCTAATTCCTATCAGATTGGTTAATATGACAATAAAGGTAAGTGGTGGATGTTGGAGGGGGTGTGGGAAAACTGTGAAATTAATGCACTGTTGGTGAATCTACAAACTTATCCAACTATTCTAGAGAACAATTTGGAACTATGCCCAAAGGACTATAAAATTGTGCATACCCTTTGATCCAGCAATACTTCTTCTAGGTCTATAATCCAAAGACATAAAAAAGAGGGAAAGGACCAATTTGTACAAAAAAAATATTTATAAGCTCTTTTTATGGTGGCTAAGAATTGGAAATCAAAGGTATGCCCATCAGTTATGGAATGACTAAACAAGCTATGGTATATGGTTATGATGAAATATTATTATGTTATAAGAAATGACAAACAGGATGGTTTCAGAAAAACCTGGAGAGACTTACATGAACTAATGCAAAGTGAATTGAACAGAACCAAGTGTGATGAAGTACTGTGAATAATTTAGCTATTCTCAGCAATACAATGATCAGAGACAATCTGAAAGGACTAATGATAAAATATGCTATTGATCTTCAGAGAAAGAATTGATATTATTTGAATACAGACTGAAATATGCTATTTTTCACTTTCTTTCATTCTTTTTATTTTTATTTGAATCTTGAACAAAATGATTAATATGGAAATATTTCACATTACTGCATAAGTATAACCTATATCTGATTGCTTACCATCTCAGGGAGTGGGGGAGTAAAGGAGGAATGGAGGGAGAAATAGAATTTGGAACTCAAACCTTTAAAAAAATGTTAAAAATTGTATTAACATGTAATTGGAAGTAAAAGATTAAATTTGAACTTACTATTGAACATCCATTAAGAATACAACTATGTCCCAAGTAATCCTCTAGAAGTAAGTAGTATATGATGAATCAAGCAAGGACTAAACCTATCTGGGCATGTTGTATCTTGTAGCTTTTTTGAATAATGGACCTATTTGTATGCAAATACATTCCCACTTCATTTTTGCCAGGAAAAAGGTAGGTTCACAGTTTATTCATGGAGATTAAAGAAAAGAACTTTTCACCATTAGGAAGATGAATGAAAAATGAAGGTTTATACAAAGTTTGTGATTACGCAAAGCATAGAGTCATGTTGGGAACTAAAATGGAGACCAACAGTGTCCAGGCAAGCAATAGCATCTGAGTAGAGTCATGATGGGACCTGCATGGTGATGGTAGACCTGGGACTTAAGTAGAAATGGATAGGCTGAAGAATAAACACCTAAGGGGAGAACAGGAATAGCTATGGATCCTAGACACAGATTTGGCCCTTTCAAGAAGGCTTCTAATCTGGGACCATCCAGGTGTACACTTTGGCTACAGAGAAAGATAGAGCATGCACTTCTTCTGATCACAACCATGAGTCTTGGAGAAACTCATTTCCCAAGCTACTCCAAAGCAGAAGAGGAAAAGACATATTCATTCAGGAATGTGTGTGTTAGTCCATCCTAAGCATGTACATAAGAGACATGCAAGTAAAAAGGGGTTGCCTATATCTTTCTTGTCCCAGTTAAATGTTTTCTTGTTTCAATACTACTTCTTGCTTTGGTCTGTTAGAATGCTGAGCCCTTGGGTAGCTAGGCCTGAATTAATTTCAGAAGTTCCCAGTTTTTTAATTATATAGGAGCAAGTTAGTCAAGATAAATTACCATTAAAAGTCTCTATAATTTGAACCTAAATCCATGAGGAGACCAAAGGTCAATGGAGGAACCTAACAAAGGAACAAGTAGAAAAAATTTCTACATAAAATGTGGAGTTGAGGAATTTAAGGTCTAATTGTATGCTGTAGGGGATGAAATGATCTACTTTGATATTGAGAAGAAAACTTCTCCCACCTAAAGCATTGTACTATTGGATACAGTTATCTACTTTATTTCTCCTTTAGGAAATTTTTGAGGCAAATTGTGGGAAAAAATCCACCTCCCCCAAATCACAGAGTTCCAGACTGGCTAGGGCTGAATTGATTTAGGTACTGATGTTTATTCAAAAGTTTGTGCTAAGGAAATTAGACCAGGAAATGTGGAGAGGAAATTCATAGCAATCAGGTGGAATTACTGGAGTGGGGAGTTGCCATAAAGAATCTGGAGCCTTATAGAAAGTTGACATTAAAATGTCCAGAGACAGATTGAACTCAGTTTAAATCAACAAGTGTTCTTTAAGCAAGAACTGTGAGAGAAAGTGAGAGAGCATTGGATCCTAGAGGGAGATACAAGGTAAGCTGTCTTCGTGCTCCTATAGTTCAGGACGAAGATGTTCACAGACACACACACACAAATTGCTACATTACAAAATAATCCATCCTAAGCACATATATAAGAGACATGCAAGTAAAAAGCTTTCCTCTAAGGGAGGAAAGGTGATTACCGATAAGGGGCTAGGAGGGGAGGGATAAGGAAAGGCTTCATTAATGAGATGGCCTTTGAATTAAGCTTTAAAAAGATTATATAAAAATCAAAAAGTGGAAGGTGGTAAAGTATTCCTGACATTAGGTTCAGCAAGAGCAAAGACAAGGCATGGACCTAAGAAAGTACCTGCTGTGTGAAGATCATAACAGGTTAATCTATTCTAGCTAAAGTATTTAAGAGTATGTGGGCAGAAAAACTATGAGATAAAATAGAAAGGTAACCTAAGGAGGTCCATCAATACCAAGTTAAAGGGTTTGAACTTTACTTGAAAGTAAATAGGGAACCATTTAAGAGTTTTGAGCAGAGGAGTGACCAGATCTTTGGGGGAAGGAGGTAAATCTGAGAGTGCTGAGAATAATGAATTGGATAAGTCAGGTAAGGATGACCTGTAGGAAGGATATTGCCAAAGTGAGAGGCATTGGCATGGTGGCTATAAACATAGCTACCCTGAGACAATGATTGCAAGAAATGCTGTGGAAATAGAACCAACAAATAGCTGATTGAATATGTGAATGAGAGGCAAACTCAAGGAAAGCCCCAATGTTCTGAACATGGGATACTGGTACTAGTTCCAGAAATTCTGAAGTCAGAAGTAGGAGAAGATTTTTGGAGGAAAAGCAATAAACCTGCTTTTGAACATGAGTGAATTGCTGCTCCCAGTGGGACATTCAGGACCTTATGTCCCGAGCTGTTGGCAGGAGCAAGAGAGTTGTTCAGAGGAGATTCCAGGAAAGTCAATGATTTGAGTTTTAGGAACCTTCTGGGATATTCTTCCCCCTCCCCCCGAGAAACTAAAAGGTAAACTTAGGAATCTGATATAAAAGAGTTTATTTCCTCAACAACCAAGAGAACTGAACTGGGTGGGGAGATGGGGCGGGCAGGGTGGTGAAGACTAAGTGTGAACTAGGAAGTCAAACCGGAGATGACTTAAATACTTGAACTTGTGTCAAGTTTAAGTGACTAACAAGACTGTGCTTGTAATTACTTATCTGTGTTCACTTTAGAGCAGACATTTCCCCACCCAGTAGTAATATCACTTTTGTATTGAAAAGACCTAAAGTGTGGGTACTGCGGAGCAGAGGGCATAGGGGAGAGGGGGAGTGTTCAAGAGATGTGTAGTGCTGGAGCTATGCTCCTGGGAACGTGGCCTGGAAGGGGATGGCAGGAAGTTACACAATTTGTGGGTCTGGGGAGCTTTCTGTTTAGGGGTTTTGCTTCACTGGATGCTGTTTCCTTATATAAGGTATCCATTTTTGGAATAAGTTTGTTTTTCCTTTCTGGTTTTCCCCAAGGAGTTATCTGTCTGGGATCTACTAGAAATCTGGGAATAATGAAGTCTAAGACAGCATTTTACCATTTCACACCATTTCTTTTTAACTACTTAAAAAGCAATATTTTTAGGTTTTTGGAATGTATCTCAGTGGTCTCCTCATACTAGCAGGTAGTATGGAGTCTTAAAAAAAAAAAAGACTTAAACACAAAGAGAAGATGCTAAGTAAGAACTAAAAAGAAATTTTCAATCTTGACCATAAACAAGAAAAATCCGTGTGTGTGTGTGTGTATGTGTGTGTGTGTGTAATCTAGGCAAATGTTCAAAAACAATTTTTCTTTCTTTTGTTTTTAAAATTGATTAATATCTGCACTAAAAAAATCTTTGTGCTGCAAGCCTGTAAAATGTCAAGTTTCTATCAAGGTCAGATGTTTACAGTGAAGTTATAAACTCCCTCAGAAAAAAGGGTTTACAACAGAAATGCTGACAGACCCATAACCCTCTATCTACATAAACCCAATGTGGTCTATGGCAAGTGATAAATAGGAAAGGAGAACAAAGGGGAGCAAACATTTATCAAGCACCTACTATGTGCCAGGCACTGTGTTAAGCACTTTATAGAGATAGTATCTCATTTCAGATGGCATTTAAAAGGGCTGACACAAGTCCATTCACTGCCTGTTTTGAAACTTCCAGTTTCTCCAACTCACTGGCCTGAGGCGTGTAAACTGGGGGTGGGGGTAGGAGGGGAGGGAGACAGAGAGAGACAGAGAGAGAGAGAGAGAGAGAGAGAGAGAGAGAGAGAGAGAGAGAGAAGAAAGGAGTTGATCATTTTTCCATCTAAGATTAAGGACCCAGAGAGAACACTATGAGAAAAATAGGCCATTTCAAAGAGTGAGGACCAATGAAATTTTTTATTATAACAAACCCAGGCTCAAAAAAGCACCTTGACACACCCACAAATGACATTTTGGAGGCTCAGAGTTTCAAGGTCCAAAAGGTTATTTTTCTTAGATGATGAACAGTAGCTCTATTCTTGGTGAGCTTAGCCCCAAGTGAGGTGGGTTTCTGGATCTATTTATTTATGTTTCAGGAGTAGTTCAGCAAGGCTGCTTTTGGGCTGTCTGGGCCACATAGAACTAGAGTACAAAATAACAGATCCAGAGATCCAATTTGTATTAAGAAGACTGTCACTCCCTTTAAATAATGTAGGAGTGGAAAATAAAAGGGAGTGCTAGATAGTGGAAGGACCACTGGGATCTGGAGTCAGAGAACCTGGGTTTGACTCCCAGTTCTATCATTTATTTATTTATTATTACCTGTATGAGTAAGTCAATTAACTTCTTTGTGCCTCATCTATAAAATAAGGGACTAGGTGATCTTTGAAGTCATTTCCAGCTCTATGCTCTCCTGGACATGCATGGGCAGAAAGGATACTCTTTCTTTGTCAAAGCTTCTACTTTTTCTGTCTCCTGCCTGTCCACTTCATGTATTTTCCTTCCTTTCTTTCTTCCTTTCTTTCTTTTCTTGCTTCCCTTCCTTTTGTCCTTTCCTTCTTTTTCTTTCCTTCCTCCTTTATTTCCTTCCTTTTATCTCTTTTCTTTTTCCTTTTTATTTCCTTTCTTCTTCCTGCAATTCCTTTTCCCTTCTTTTTCCTCTTCTTCCTTTTGTTTCTTTCTCCCATTCTTCCTTCCTTTCTTTCTCTCTTTCCTTCTTCCTTCCTTTCTTTTTCTTTCCTTCTTTCTTTCTTCCTTCCTTTCTTTCTCTCTTTCCTTCTTTCTTTCTTTCCTTCTTCCTTCCTTTCTTCTTCCTTTCTTTTTTCTTTCTTTCTTTCTCTTTCTTTCTTTCTTTCTTTCTTTCTTTCTTTCTTTCTTTCTTTCT
>NW_027187263.1:3162736-3199514 GCF_028583685.1 Petaurus breviceps papuanus | reverse complement strand
TCTTTCTTTCTTTCTTTCTTTCTTTCTTTCTTTCTTTCTTTCTTTCTTTCTTTCTTTCTTTCTTTCTTTCTTTCTTTCTTTCTTTCTTTCTTTCTTTCTTTTTCTTTCTTCTTAACTCTGAGACTAAATGCTGTTGCTATTCCTTCTGCTCCAGGCTCCCCAAAGAACCACACTCCCCAGTAAACTACTAGCATATAATTACATCATTCTGCCACATTAATAATTTGTCCCTGGAATTGTATTTCTCTATGAGCTCTGTAATATAGCTCATAGATAGTGGCGGACTCTGTCTCTGTATGTACTCATGTGTGTATGTGTGTGCTGTCAGAGAGGGGAAAAAAAACACACTTGTAAAATTCTTTTTAGAAACAGAAAGTGCATCAGTGAATAGGCCTTTATGTTTGATATTTATGGGGAATTTGGTTTGTTTTCTGATTCTGTTTCAACTTTTAAGGAGCACCATTAATGTGATTAATTAGCAAGAATTTATTGACTAGAAAATCTCGACAGCCAAACATATATGATTTTTTTAAATGTATTTTTTCAGGTGAAACTATAAACCTGAGTCCTAATTAAGCCCTGCTGTTTCCTGAAATTTTGTGTGCACAGCCCCGAGAAGGAAAGTTACATGGAACTTTACTTGATGGGGTAAGTGTAATCTTGAGAGTAAGTCCAAGCTTTCTATTCAGTTCTCTCAAACATAGTCTTCACTTGAGAGCCACAGTGAATTTATGTCCATGGGAAACATTAAAGCTCTGTTATGGAGCCTGGTAAGGGAAAACTCAAATCAGCCTAAACGTCATCAGTTTAGAAGTTCGGCCCTGCTCTAGCCACTATTTCCAAATTTACTCAGAAACACTGTGATGGATAGTGCAGTTTGGGTCTTCTGACATTTTATTACACATATTCCCTTCCCATTTCTTCACAAAAGAAGGCTCTCTCTCTCTCTCTCTCTCTCTCTCTCTCTCTCTCTCTCTCTCTCTCTTTCCTCCATTTCCCTCTCTTTTCCCTCTCCTTCCCTACATCTCCTCTCCTTTACCTTCTCCCCTCCCCTCCTCTTTCTGTTTCTATTTCTGTCTGTCTATATATCTCTCTCTCCTCCCATCTCTCTTCATTCTGTCTTTTTTCCATGTTTTATCTCTATCTGCTTCTGTGTGTCTCTCACTCTGTCAATCTTTCTCTCTCTCTCCTTTCTCCTCTTCTTCTTCCCTCTCTCTTCTCCTTCTCGCCTACCTCCTCCTTTATCCACCCCCTTATAATGTATGAAATGAAAGGTAATTTGCCATAAATATACTGAAGAATAATAATACAGAGGTTTTTAAGTTCAGAAGTTTGGCTTTTAATGAGAGTACAGAAAGCCAGAATTAAACTGAACTGTGCTCGGTGCCAACTTCACCCACGTTCATGAGAAAAATTCATTTTCTTTACCTGACGTTGCCCTTCCACTAACATGAAATGCATTGCTACTCAGATATTCGTTTAGCCCACAGGAAAAATGAAATCTACTTATTTCTAAATATGGTCAAATTTGGATTAGTTTTGTCCCATATCTCCATGGGATGGCCCCTAAACATTATAATCTTGAGGCTTTGGACATTGGAAACCAAAACAGCTTGAATGAATTTAATGAGGGGCTCTTATTTACTTAATTTGAAGAAACCTTATCCCAAGACCTCAGTTAGAAAACATAAACCAAAGACAGTTTGGGAATACAAACTACCTACCTAACTGTATTAGCTGGCTAGGGTTTTATTGGCAATAATAATTAATAACTTTGCAGCATCTGTAAAAATTGCAACCAATGAAAATAGTGTCAGAGAAATATTGTTGTTAATACATTATGGGCAAAATCTTCCTCATCCACACATTTCTCTAAGGGAGTAAATCATCCAGCTTGGCAAATATATTAAATACACAGTTACTAAGGTGTCACTGAGCAGATTATTGTGTCAATGTATACAACTAGGAAGCCAAGTAGCCCCCTCTAGCAAAAAAGCATATCTCGTTAATTTATTAGCAGATAGTAGTGGCTTATCCATTGCTATTTATATATCCCTGAAACAGTGTGGTGAAATGGAAAGAGTTCTAGACTTGGAGTCAGAGGTCTCAGGTTCAAATCTCAGATTACCTAATTACTATCTATGATCTTAGACAAATCTCTCTGTCTGTCTGTCTGTCTCTCTCTCTCTCTCTATATATATATATATGTATATGTATATATATATATGTCTGTGTGTGTGTATATATATGTGTGTGTGTGTGTGTGTGTGTATTTCCTCATCTGCAAAATGAAGGGCTAAGATTTGGTGTCTTCTATGGTCCTTTCTACCTCTATATAATATTCTTATGTTGATTCTGCTTATGTTAAGACAGCTACATGACTCACTGGATAGAACACTGGACCTGGAGTTAAGGAGACCTGAGTTCAAATTCTGCCTCAGCACTTAATAGTTGTGAAACCTTAGGCAAGTCAATTAACCTTTGTTAACCTGTTTCCTCCTCTGTAAATTGAGGATAATAATATCACCTACCTCCAATAGTAATTGTGAGGATCAAAGGAGATATTTGCAAAGTACTCTACAAACCTTAAAGTACTATAAAGTTAATAGCTATTATAATTATTATTATGATATGTTTTTCTGCTAAGGAGGTGTTTGAGTCTCTCTACAGGGTCTTTCTTTCTTTCTCCCTTTCTCCTCTCATAACAATGTCTACAATGACCAGTGTATCTGCTCCAGATCATTCCTTGGCCCTTTCTTGGTCCTCTCTTGGTCCTCTCTCCAGGCTGAATCAAATAATCAACCAACCAACATTTATTTATATGTGCCAGGGGCTGAAGCATAACAACAAAAGTGAAGCAGTCCCTTGTTCTCAGGGAGCTTACAGATTATCAGTCTAAGTAACAGGTATATACATACAGATGTACGTATGTATATGTAGACTCTATCAAAGGTAACTGAGGGAGGTAGGGTACAAGGATCTCTAATAGAACATCCCAGCTAGTACAAGTTTCAGTATATTATCCTAGGATCACAGATTCTAGAGCTAACAGGGACATTAGAGGCTTCTTCCTCATTCTACAGATGGGAAAACTGAGGTTCAGAGAGGCTGTCAGTCAGCAAGCATTTATTAGCACCTATTTTGTGTTAGGGTCTATGCTAAGCACTAGAAATACAAAGCAATTTGCCCGGTCACACATGTTGCAAGCATGTAAGGAAGGTTTTGAACTCAGATCTTTCCAAGTGCCAGCTCTGGCACCCTATGCTAACTCTACTTGGATACCCCTTTAGAATCCCGACAAATTTCTCAACAATGAAGCACGATTTTTTTTTTTTTGCCTTTTGGAGGGCAATTGGGGTTAAGTAACTTGCCCAAGGTTACACGGCTAGTATTTTTGTGTGGTGTTGTGTCTCAGGACGGAACCGAACTCGGGTCCTCCCAACTCCAGGGCCGGCGCTTTACTCACTGGGCCACCTAGCCGCCCCTTATGAAGCACGATTTTTGGAATTGCTACAAAGGTGTACTCGGAGGTCACTTCCAGTCCTTGAATGTATGATCCTGCCAATACAAGACTGGCTTATCTTCATTCATGTTCATTGGCCATCCCAAAGCTCTGAGAAGCATATTTGACTTAATACAAGGGAAAATTTAGCAGTACTTAAAGCTATCTGAAAGTGGGCTGGGATGTTTGTGCTCTCTCTCCCTAAAGGTCTGCAAGGCTGAACAACCACACATTGGAGATATTACAAGAGGAAATGTGCGCTTCATGTTAAGGTTGGTTTAGACGACTTGTCGGTTCCTGCCCAGTTTCTCTGTCTCTATAAATCAATAGTTGCTGCTTCTACCCAGGTGTTGACCCCATTCAGGGTGTGGTCCCTAAGTCACAGATAGGCAGAGCAATCCTGCCACAGCTGTTCCTGGCACCATGGAAAATGATTTGACCCAAGAGACAGACACAGCTCAGACAGCACCCAGGGCATCAATCCCTCTCTTCTTTATTATCAAACGTTCCATTGTAGAAACATAAATCATCCTACAGTGGTTATACACACTGTCTCAACACTTAATAGCTACAGAATACCCATTGGATGCATGGCCTGTGCTAGAAACTGTCTACAAAGCAGTCAACAGAGGAAGGGGATGGAAGACAAAATATGTGATATTTATTGAATATACACAAATTACAAAAGAGTGGAGCTGGCTGGGACCTCAGAAATAATTTAAGCCAGACTCCTCATTTTGTAGACCTCATACTCACTCTATGTTATGGCGCTTTGTGCATTGAAAAACCAATGAACATCTGGGTTACTATGTTAAACATGTACCCTCCAAACAAGTCAATAATACTATATAATAAATAATAATAATGTTTAACATTTACTAGCACTTTAAATTTTATAACATTTGTTTCTTACTCCAATCCTGTGAAGTAGGTACTCTCGTTTGTATTATCATTTCTTTTTTTACAGATGAGGCTAAGAGAAATCTATTAATTTGCCTTAATTACAATTACATGGGTAAGTAATTGTCTGAAGCAGGATTTAAACTCAGGTCAGACTCCCTATCCAGTGCTCTTTCCTCTACACTAAGCTACAAAAACCCTTATATCTATACAGGAATAATATCTTGCTATTATTTGAACCTAAGATGTTATTAGTATGGGAACCTTGGGGTGGAAATTCCCTCCACCAATTCAAATCAGCAATTTATGTATAAGTGGAAAAATTGTCTTAGTGAGTTAGTTGGAGCAAGAAGAGATTATTTGTCTAAGGCCATTCAGCTGTTTTGTTTCAAAGACAGAGCTCAGATCTTCCTAAATCTAAAGACAGTTCTCTATCCCAGTCTAAAGACAGTCCTCTATCCCAGGGTTTCTTAAACTTTTTCCACTCACGACTCCTTCAGTACTTCTTAAACAGTGGGTTGTGACCCACAGTTTAAAAAGTACTGCTCTATTCATAGGTGGTGTAATGGATAGAGTGTTGGAATGGAGTCAGGAAGACCTGAGTTCCAAACCTGGTCTAAATACTTCCCAACTGTTGTGATCCAGGGCAAATCATATAACCTCTCTCATCCTATGTTTCTTTATCTGCAAAATGGAGGTAATACTGGCATCTATATCAGTGAGGATCAAATGAGATAACATACATAAAGGGCTTTTTAACATCTAGATAAATACCAGCTATTGTTATATCCTACTGGCTCATAGTAGTAGAAGTAGCAGCAATAGCAGCAGCAGCAGTTGGATCAAGTATTTTAGAAACATTTTTAGATCAAACAGACCTCATACTACAAAGAAACAGTAAAGGCTGATTAGAAATAATTGATACAGAATCTGTTGAACATAACTCATAATGATTTATGTCTGGATGAAGCTAATGGAGAACAGAATGAAAAGGTACTAGCAAACAATATGTTGACAAAAAAGCATCTGGAAAAATGGCTAACATCTACAAATCAGGTAGAGTTGTGTCTAGAAAGGGAAGCAGGGTTGATAGGGATTCAGGATCAGGCCACTGACCCCAGAAAATACATGATTGTTTTGAAGGGTCCTAAATTTATTGATCACATTTATTATCTGATAAAGTAATAGAAACTGTACAACATGTCCCTGCAGGTTAGCCTGAATTAGTTAGCCTTAATTGAATACCTAAAAGACTTGATCACTTGGCTAGAATTATATACCAGAAGCTGGCTATGTTCTGTAATGTCAATGATGATACATTCAAATACTATAAATACATTCCCACCAAATATCCCAGAGAATTCAGCCAATGAACTGTCCTAGAACTAGAGAGAATCACATTACAGACCAAACTTGCCCACAACCTCTTGAACATAACATTTTTTCCATAAAAATTTAAGAATGACATTTTAAATACAGAATAGATTTAATTGCTATACTCCATGAAATGGAAAGCATTCAAACCATATAGATCTAAAGGATGAAATTTAAAACATGTGGAAACAGGAATTAGTACACATTATCCTGGTAGTCACATTACTCTGTATATAAATATATATGGTATAGTATATATTTATATAGGCTATATATAATATTCTATATATTATACTATATATAGCATATATTAAGTATAAAAATCACATGGAAAAACTCCTATTAAATTATAAGAATGTATTGTTTTATCTACTTATACAAATATTCCACATCAAGAGAGTGACTGTCCTTAGATTGTTTTTATCTGAACTTCATAAAAACAGAAGAGAACAAGATGATGATAATATAGTCAGAATTTGTTATTATTATTCATTAGTATTAGCTGACATTTATATAGTTCTTTAAAGTTTACAAACTTAAAAGTTTGTCTGAAGCTGTATTCATGTCCTCCTAACTCCAGGTCTAGTACTCTATGCACTTTGCTAAGTATTTTAAAGTTTTCAGAGTTAAGACACATGTTATTTTACTTAAACATCACAACAAATCTGTGAAGCAGGTGCTACAGTTATGAAAATCTCTATTTTATACAGGGGGAAATAGAAACAAAGAAAAGTGAAATGACTTGCTATGTTCTCGTGGCAAGTAAGTGTCAGGGATGTGATTAGTTTAATTCAATTCAAACAAGATTTTATTAAGCCACCTACTATGTAGTAATTGTTGAGGATATGTAAAAATAATAATAATAATAAAGCAATCCTACCCCTAATAGAGATTATATTCTATGGGAATGGGGAAATAACATATGCACAGATAAGTAAATAAAAATAGAGAGAGGCACTTAGGTTTTACATAGGATAGAACACTGAGCCTATAGTAAAAAAAAAAAAACAACTTGAGTTCAAATCTAGGCTGAGACACTTACTATGTAATCTTGAGCAAATCATTTAACTTCTGTCAGCCTTAGTTTCCTCATTTGTAAAAACAAGGAAATAAGAGCATTTAACTCAACATTGTGAAGATTAAATGAGATAATATTTGTGGGTAGTTGGTACATAGTAAGTGCTTAGCTTCCAGTCCTTAGCACAGTGTTTAGCACAGTTCATAGTAGGTGTGTCATAAATGTTTATTGACTGACTTACTAGTAAGTGTTTGTTTCCTTCCCTCCAGTACACACAACTGATACATGGTGATTTTGGTTGAAGGTGGAATGGGACCTAGTACTAACAACTTGGAAAATCAGAGAACATCATTTGAAGGAGGAGGTTCTTGAGTTAAGCATTCTAAGATTCTAAGAATCTTCCTGATTCCAACTTCAGGATTATATCCACTATTTATCAGAGAATTTCATCTGCCGTGGCTCTTTTGATTATCATAACAACCTATTATCTCTAACCAATTTGCTTTAGCCTCAGAAGAACTTATCCATGTTTTAAAGTCTATGTTAAATGTACGCAACTGGTTTCTCTCATGATTGCAACCAATTCTGTTCCCTGGTAGGTGGTGTTCCTTACCTCGAGCAGTGGGAAGGGTTAATTTTATTCAAGTGTTCCAGATGTCTTCTGTACCTTAACTTTAGTATGCTAGGAACAGGCAGTCCTTTTAATGAAAATGAAAGGTATTTATTGTGCTGAAATCTTGAAACATTCCCACCCCGAGGCTCACCCCCCAAAGAACTACCTGCCACCTTGACCGCCCATGGAATCATTTTAGACGGTGTGAGATATGTTTCCCCCCTTTCAGCACATTTGCAATCCATGGCTATTGGTATCCAAGCAGTTAAAACTACATCAGCACTCAGAGCTATGAGCTCATCTTGTATAAGCACATTTTTAGTTAAACACCACAATCTAGGGGAAAAAAAATGTTAGTGTGCTTAACCAGGCTAGCTCAGAATAGCTCACAATATGACGCATACCACAGGAAATAAAGTGGTATGAGGCACCTACAAAATATTTTTCAAACAAGTCATTGAAGCTGTAAGCCCCATGCCTCAGCTTTAGGAAGTCACTTATTAAGAATCAACACCAGCCGTGCCAAGCTAAGCTCTCGCTCTTGGTGATTTTCCAATTGAATATTCAGGGCCCTGTGTCTCAGTCTTGTTTTCAGGGAAGTACATGCCTGGAATGTTAGCAAGCTATTTGCTGGAGAAAAAAAAATGCCCACAACAGGCCCAACGTTGATCACATTAATGCGTTTGAGTGGGTATAGAGTGCAAATGATTGAAAGTACTTCCAGATCTTGGTTGCCGGGGACAAAGCAGGCTCTGTTCTCTGATCTGATGGCCATTTTTTTCAGCAGAGGATGCGGTGCAGGAAGAGGGAACAGTGCCAATCTTTGTCTAATGGTTCCAAACAGGGCCTGGGCCTAGCTCTTTGGATGCCGATGAGTGGGAAATGAAACACAGATGGGTCAGATGGGTAAGGAGAGGGGGATTACAGGTCAGGCCAAAGAGTTGGAATAAATTAAGTGCTTATGAGGTACAGAAGGGCACATTGTTTAAGTGAATGGACAGGGAAAAAAACATTTCAGCATTGTTAGACACAGTGAACAGACAAAACTTCCCTCTTCCCAGACCACTGTAGTCCATCACATCCTAGTCAGGATTATGGGATGTTTGATATATGAATAACTGTCTAAAATGTGGGCACTTCAAGCCTGAAACATTCTCTCATGCCCAAGAGGGGCTAATTTGCCAGTAAAGACTTGAGATGTAATTTACTGGGGCTGCATTGGGTTCATGTTCCAGATCATAAGATAGTCAGATTTGGGGTTCCCTGGAGATCTCTGAGGAGAAGGTGAGTAACCACAAATGAATACATTAGGGAAATAAAGTGACAAAAGAAATATTTCATGCATGTTTGAAATACTGATTAAAATTTCCACTTTATCCCCTTAAATCTTTATTCACACATAAGAGGAGGAGAATTCAGATCAGGCAGAGGTCTGAGGTAGGATGGGAGTAGGGGTACAAAGAAGCATTTAGTTTGATTTTTCTTTAAAGAAAACTGAGTCAAAAATTAAAAATTTAACAGTCACCTTCAGTTTCAAATGACTATGTTGTAAAGTAAAAGGTATAAGGAGTGATACAATTGACAATGATTATAGTCTATTCAACCCATTTTATTCAGATCCCATACAGATCTGCTGAATACTGATAGGAACACTCCATTTTTTTGGTGATTAAAAGTTTGGGGCAGAACTTCGGGTCGCTGGATCTCAGTAATCCTCTATGCATCTAGTCCACCTCACTAAATCTCCAGGTGTGCACATTTAGCTCAGCCCTCCACCCCTCCACCAGGCCTGGGAGAAGAAATCTGTAATGGGGGAGTTCTAGGTTCCCGGGTAACAGTAGTTTCCACTGGCACCAGGCTAGGCCAAATGTCACCAGACTAGCTCTACTTATAAGGAATGCACTTCATTGGCTTATTCAGAATTAGAGACATGTTAAATGACACATTGATCAGGTTTATGAACTCAGCCATCTTGAGTTTCAGAAGCATTAAAGTCATCAAGCAATCCCCACACTTAGAAACATCTGGACATTTACAATTATAGGCTAAATGTGGGAGAAATTATGCTTTCCTAGCTCTAATAAATATATGTATACATAGAAGTACATATGTGTGTACATAAAAATGCATATATAAGTACACATATAAATTTTGAAGATAAAGTATGAGATTGTCAAGAAGTAAATGCACACCAAGGGTAAGATAACAATTTATGAAGATTAAATGAGATAATATAATGCCCACCAAGAGTAAGATGTCAATTTGAAAAGTTATGGCCTACAATTGAGAGCTTCAAAGCCAAGAATACTCCAGGAATTCCATGCCAATATCAGACTATCTATCTGCTTCAGAAACTTGAATTTTAATATGATTCTTGGGCATGACAGATTGCTGAAGGCTTTAATTGAAATCATTAGGAATGTTCACAATGATAGCGTTGAGCGATGCTTCTATTATCAATTCATCCATTTCAGCTCCAGATAGCTAGAGAAATTGTTCAGTGCCATCATTTAGTGCCTTTGTATCATCTGGATGACTGTCTAATCAATAATTTTGGGGGAGAGGTTGTATTTTTTGTATATTTTTGGTTTTTTGACTAATTTTCAAAGTAGATACAGGGAGTGTATCATAATGATGTTACATTTCTCAACTACATTTCTAGTCAGTCTTTCTAGATATTGATGTACGGTTTAAATATTTTATACCAGTCAGTTTTAAAAAAATTATTTATAGGTTTATTTTTTAAAAAAGAATTGTCTCATTTGCCACGTGTCTTTGGGACATTTACAATTATAGGCTAAATGTGGGAGAAGTTATGCTTTCCTAGCTCTAATAAATATATGTATATATAGAAGAAATGGGAGAAAAAAATACTCAAAAGCATAGAAAGCCTCTTCCTGAGCCTAATAATAAAGAGAACCCCAATACAAGCATAAGTTTTACCATTTTGGGATCAGGAAGGATTTCAAAGAGAAAAAAAAGTTTATGTTACATGTGACAAAGGGGGGGAAATGTCATTATTTATAGAAAGAAGGGCAATGTAGATAAATATATAAAGGGTTAATATCCAATTCCACAGAACCGATGTTTCCTTTTCTAGGGTATGAAAGAATTTTTTCCTAATCTTGTTTTCTCTGGCCAACTTAAAAAGACATGGCAGTGGGAGAGGTTTATGGAAGAATCTGAAAGTAAAGGCTATTTTCATACAGCTTACATGACTATGTGTTAGGTTATAAGATTTGGAACTAATTCTTTAAAGAAAACAAGGCCCTAGTATAGAGCTTTCTGATGGTTGTAAGGATCATCTGGAACACACCTCCAAAGGATGTCTTGAAGCAGGCAGGGGAGTGACCACAAAGCTCTCAACAAGTTACATTGACCAGGACTCTAGGGCAATCAGTCAAGGCTTGTGGGGGGAGAATGGGATAGGGGCCCCTCTGGTGCCTCATGTACCTCTCAGACTTCCTTGCCCCCTTTGGCTTTGTGCCAAAGATACAGGATGGAAATGAAAGTTTTCTGACTGGGTTGGAAACTAACAAGCCTAGCCAAACCTCTGATCCCTGAGGTCTAAGCCTAGTGCAGGACATAACAGTTTCCACTGCCAACCCACAGGTGCTAGGGTGGCAAAGTCACCTGGTGTAATGGTAATGTGAATTTGAAGATCTTCCCTGCCCCTTAATAGACCTAAGGGAATTTGAAGATCTTTCCTGCCCCCAATAGACTGAATGTAATCACCTGGAACCTGTGGTGGGAGGAGTTTGCTGAAGGGTAGAGCAGAGCCCACAGGAAGCTGGGAGAGAGAGGATGGAAGGCAAGCAGATAGCTAGGCTTGTGAGTATTTGTGGGAAGGTTAAAGGATGATGTGGCTCCCTGCTGTGTTATGGTGTATTAATTTCTTTGTTACTATGATGGATTTGACTTCCTGGTG
Source organism: Petaurus breviceps papuanus (assembly GCF_028583685.1). Classification (NCBI taxonomy): domain Eukaryota; kingdom Metazoa; phylum Chordata; class Mammalia; order Diprotodontia; family Petauridae; genus Petaurus; species Petaurus breviceps. The sequence continues at coordinate 3,188,179 of NW_027187263.1, read as the reverse complement.
TTGGGATTTGGTTTTCTGATGTCTGAATAAATGTTTTGCTTCTGTCTTCTATATGGACAGTTTGTTATATTTTGCAATTCAGAATTGTGCCAGCACATTCATAGTCACTGTTAGTGATGTGAATGTTGCATTGGCACTACACCTGGGTAAGGGGGCCAGTGGCAATGAAGTTACCAATGGGTAGAGGATTGTGGGTCACTGCTTGAAGAATGTTTTAGAGCATAAGGTGAATCTGATCTCCTAACCAAGCTCTAAATGAAGGAATTAATCTACAAGTTTATGTGGCTTAGAGGTAGAATCAGACCATACCCTCCTCCCAGTGCTTGTGAAGGCTCTTCCTACACCCAATTCCTATTACTTATGATGTACAAAGAAGTCATGCACATCATCTATGAATCCTCTAAGGATATGAAATCTTAGTATGTTCAATCTCTGTGCTTCCTTCAGAAACACATATAGACATGTCAGGGGTTGGACCATATTTAGCAGTGGGATCTCTATGGAACAAATAAAAATAACTTCAGAGATAAAGATGACTATTAACCCAGAATCTATGGGATGAGTAGTGTGGGGTTTTTAGTTTGTTTTCTTCAAAAGTGGCACCCAGTAACTCTTTTTTTTTTTAAGGAATTGGGGTTAAGTAAGTTGCTCAAGGTTACACAGCCAGTTATTTCTGGGTGTGGTGCTAAGTGTCAGAACCCGGATTCGATCCCAGGTCATCCAGACTCTGGGGCCGGTGCTCTTACTCACTGTGCTACCTGGCCACTCCCACCAGATAACTCTTAATGCTCTAACATCCTACCTGACTGTCCCTTCTTAGTCACCTTTGCTGCCTCATCATCCATGATGATGACTCATGTCCTCTCTGTTTCATATGGGAGAAAGTAATCCAGGGCTTTCTACTGGGCCTCTTTATTCCTCTCTTCACTCTCTCAGTAATCCTATTAGATCCCATGAATTCAATTTTTGTCTCTATGTAGATAACTTCCAAATGTATATATCCGGTCCTAACCTCTCTCCTGGACTTCACCAACTAGATACCTCCATCTAGCTTTTGGTCCCACAGACACCAAAAATGCAACATGTCCAAAAGAGAACACATTGTATCCATCCCCACTACCCTCTCCTTCTCCTATCCACCCTCAGGAAAAAACAATAACACTTAATCCCTTCTGAACTTCTCCTTTTACTACACCACCATCCTTTAAACCAAAGAGGTTTGCTAGTTTGATATCATAATTAACTCCCCACTCCCAATCAATCCACATATCCAAGCCACTGCCAAATCTTACTGTTTCTAATTTCACATCTCCACTCCCATAGTAACCACCCTGTTTCAGGCCCTCATCACCCCTTTCCTAACTACTGCAATAGTCTTCTAACTGGTCTTCCTGACTCAAGTGTCTCCCCACTACAATTCCATTCACCACTCAGCTACCAAGTAAGTTGACTTTGCTAAAGTGTAAGTCTGACCATTTCAATGAATTCTAGAGGCTCCCTAATAACTCTAGGATCAAATATAAGTTTTCTGTCATTTAAAGCTGTTTACAACCTTTTTAGTCTTTCTATACTTACTGACCTCCCATTCTACAATTCAGCTACATGACATTCCACCTCTTGACTTCCTGCCTTGGCACTGGCTGTCTCCTATTCCTTAAATGCTCTCTTCACCCCACTCTAACACCCCCACACATCTGCCTTCTGACTTCCCTGGCTTTCTCCGGTGCCCAGCTTAAATACCACCTTTTGCAAGAGGAATTTCTGGTCACTCCCATTACTGGTGCCTTCCCTTGGAGATTATTCTCCATTTATACCATATATATCCAATACATATAGAATTATACATGTTTTCCCCCATTAGAATGTGAACTTCTTATGGGCCACGGGCTTTAGAAAAATCATTTTGTTAGCTGAATGGAAGATGGATTGAAGCAGGGAGACGCTTAAGTCATTGAGACTGATTAGAAGGTCCAGTCAAGAGATGATGAGGGCCTGAACTAGGGTTGTGGTAGTGTGAGGGGACAAATCTCCCCTATTAGAATATAAGCTCCTTAAGGGTAGGAATTTTTCTTTTTGCATTTCTTTATATGCCCAACACTTAGTATAGTGCTTTATAACACAGTAAGTTCTTAGTAAGTAGGCAGGCATTTATTACCTAACTACATGTCATAGTAAGTAGAATGCTGGACCTGGAATCAGGAAGACCTGAGTTCAAATCCTATCTCAGACACTAACTAGCTATATGACTTTGAAAAAGTCACATAACCTCTGCCTTCATATGTAAAATGAGGATAATAAATTTTTATAAGGATTAAATGAGATGTCATTTGTTAAGTGCTTTGCAATATTTAGAGCACTATAGAATTGCTAACATTTATCTAGCTATTATTATTGTTGACTGACTGAAAGACTTCTTTATTTCTGTGAAAAGGGACTCCTATCTTGGTAGTCACCTGGGATGGTAATCTTGGATATTCTCTTGTCTCTTCACTCCCAGTCATTCTCCACATTCAAGCAGGTGAGTTCTATCAGTCCTAACTCTACTACATACCTTGTATCTATTCCACAGGTGGGGAACCTGCAACCTAGGTCCTCAAGTGTGGCCCTTTGACTGATTCCAAACTTCACAGAACAAATCCGCTCAATAAAAGGATTTGTTCTATAAAATTTGCACTCAGTCAAAAGGCTGCACCCAAGGACCGAGAAGGCCACATGTGGCCCCAAGGCTGCAAATTCCCCATCCCTGCTCTATCCTCTTCTTTCCATTCACATGACTTACTATCCTAATTCAGCTTCTTATCATCCATCCCTTGATTGTTACAAACCTCCTAACTGATTTCCCTCTCTGTAGTCTCTCTATTTTTTAACCTATCCCCCACATAGCTGACAAATTGATATTCCTAAAATACACTTCTAATCATTTTCCTCCCCTCCTCAGGAAGCTTCAGTGACTCCCTATTGCTTCAAGGAAAAATACAAATTGCTCCTTTGGGCATTTGAAGTTATTCAAAATTTCACTCCAACTTTGCTCTCTTTTTATACTAAATTAAAATTTCTTCCCCTCACACACTCAAACACTGGTCTATTTGCTAAACTAAATTAATTATATAGATTTGCCCTAACATGCACAGTTTTGAACATATTGCATACAACAATGCCAGACAAATAAGATAAAACTACATTATTATTTATAAACACAAGATATTTCTAGTTGTCTTTATGTTACAAAAATCAATTAAGCTATGAGCATCTAATTCCCTATTCTATTTCTGGTTTTAGTTATTTTACTCACCTAAACTATTGATTCCATTATTCCATCTCCAGGCTTCCTTCCTCACCTCTGACACTTGAGAATTCTAACTGAAACAATATCTCCTAAATAGGCAGTCTTTCCTGATTCATCATATCCACAGTTATCTCCCTGACCACTTGTAATGGGAATGCAAATTTAAAGATCTTCCCTGCCCCTAGGCTAAAGTGCACCTGGAGCCTGGGATGGGAGGCTTGTTTTTCAGTAGATACTTCTTGATTGGCCAGTGAGTCAATAAGGTTGTTACATTCTCTGAGCCAGGAGAGGGCTATATAAGCCCTGATGTGTAGCTTTGTTTTGGGGGCTCACTTTGAGAAGTGCTCTATGATTTGATCTGGATTATGGGAAGCCATTGTCCAGAGCCCCCCGGCTTTGAAAAACCCAGATGTTGAAACCCAGATGTTGATTTGGTATGGATGTAATGGTTGGACAGTTTGGAAAGATGTCTACTTGATCTGTTTCTGTCTTGATAATTCTGCCTGTATACTTTGAAGTTCAGGGTGCTGACCTTTTCCCCCTGAACAAGGTAAACGATATATGTCTGACTGATTAAAGTAAGCTTGTTAACCCATTTTGAGTTGCTTTCCTTTATCAAAGCAGATCCAAGAACCTGTGTTGGCAGCCACCCTGCCTGAGGACGCTTGGGGTGCTTGCTGCCACACCACTTCTCCAAACCCAACTCATACAAGCAGTCTGGGTTTCCAGAGAGCAACTGATTACTCTTTTCCTCATAATTCTAGGGGCAACCTTAAAGTGATAAATCAGGTGCTGGGAACCTGTGGCCTCAAGGCCACACGTGTCCCTCTAGATCTTCAAGTGCAGCCCTTTGACTGCATCCAAATTTCACAGAGTAAAACCTTTAAATAAAAGGATTTGTTCTGTAAAACACACATGGATTTAGTCAACAGTTAGCACCCAAGGACCTAAACAGCCACATGTGGCCTTGGGGCCACAACTTCCCCTCTCTTGCTCTGCTATAATCTCCCCTCTGGTGTGTTGCCTCAATAACCCTCAACTAACTGATGTAAATTAGTTTGTACAAAGAAACATCTTAAAAACTGTAATTTTTTTAATCAGCAAAAATCTGACTCCCTTTCCTTCTAACCTACCCTATCCCCCATCCCCCACCCCCACTGAGGGAAAAAAAAGAACAAAACCCCTGTTAAAAACACATGTAGTCAAGCAAAACAAATTTCCACATTGGCCTTGCCCAAAAGAATATCTCATTCTGTACTATTGAGTCTTCCATCTCTTTGTCAGGAGACAGGTTTCATCATTAATCCTCTAGAATTATGGCTGGTCATTATATTGATCAAAGTTTCTAAATCCTTCAAAGTTGTTTGCCTTTATAATATTGTTGTCATTATATAAATTGTTTTCCTAATTCTGTTTACATCACTCTTCATTAAAGCATACCTTTCTTCTCAAGTTTCTATGAAATCATCCCCCTTCATCATTTCTTACAATATAGTAGTATTCCATCACATTTATATACCAAAACCTGTTCAGTCATTCCCCAATTAATGACACCCCATCAGATCCCCATTTTTCACTACTTTAAAAAGAGTTATAAATAGTTTTGTACATCTTTAGTTGGAGTTTGTTTTGATCAGGACTAATCTCGGTCTTAATTTACCTTCCCTTTAAATCTTATTTACCTGTTAGGTAAAATGTATTTCTGTATATGACTTTGTGTGTGTGTGTGTGTGTGTGTTTTCTTCCCTTCTTACAAAGTAATATTTACTGATAAGGCATTGCAATGGCAGAAGTTTAAAAAACAAAAAAAAAGAACATCCCTCCTCTCAATTGAGAGGTGAACTTTCCCCCACATACACACAAAATTCATGGGCAACTTGGGCTCAAGCTTAAGGTAACTAGTATAAAACATTTTCCCTAATGGGAGTCACATTTTCCCTGCAGCCCTCTCCACACAGGCAGAGAATATTGCTCATGCTGTATCTGAAAGTTCACCTAGAAGGACAAATGAGAGCCATGTTCTAAGGATCAGTGTCTCATTGACCTGTTGCCCCTTTATATCATTCTGTATTTACTCATTTGTGTACTCATTTTTCCTTGCCTTTCCTATTTTACCCCCACCCTTCTCTCCAAGTAAAATAAGAGAACCTTGGTGGCAGGGACTATTTCATTTTTCTTTTGGTATTCTCAGTTCCTAGCACAATGCCTAGCATATAGTAGGCATCTAATAAATATTTTCTGAATTTAATTGAATTGAGCTATCCCCTTTGAAATCAAAGGTGGGCATTTATGACCAGCAGGGAAAGGGATAGAGAGTCTATAGACCTGGAACAGAGAAATGATAGCTAGGGGAGGATAAAAAGATATTTGAACTAGGAAATCTAAGAAAGACCCTCAGAATAAGCCAGAAGGAGCATTTTCTCTCTCTTCTGGCTTTGCAGGTGTTTGCAGGTGTTCCTCTGCAGGAACCTGAAGGGGAAAGCTATGGTAGAACAACCCTCAACATAGCCCTTTAGGGCAAATACGTGGAAAATACCACCATCCTTTCTCTCAGACAGCTGGGGAAAGTTGCATTCTAAGACTGGGGCTTCTGAAGTCCTTTCATCTAGGCCAGTGCTTTAATCTGCGGACCATGTCACTTTTGCAGAAAGTGACTTTGTCACATTTCGGTGATTGCTAAATGCCTGATTGCAAATATTTTTCCCCCTCCAGGGGAGGAAAAGTGTGGAGGGGGAAAGAGGTGTGAGGGACAAAGCAGATTTCCAAATGCAGACTTTATTGATTCAGTAAAATTTGGGAAATTCTGGTTATGGAAAAACTCATTAACCAAAACTAATGAAATAGGGGTTTACTTTGCAGTCTGGTTTCTTTTTTATTTGACAGAATTGAAAATCTCTCTGGAACAGCTCAGTCCATTTTTCACTTGTTAATTGTGTTTAATAGTTGGGTAATTCCCTTTCTGCTCTAAGAATACTGACTATTTACTCTTTCTGTGAGCTTGCTTTCTTTCCTGTGTAGAGCCTATATTGATATAGAAGCTTAATGCAAGTAAAGGAGAGAAAAGGGGAGGGGGTAAGGAGGGGGGAAACAAGAGGCCTTTGATTGGACTGATGCAGGGACTGAAGGCCCGGCTGGGTCCAGCCTCTGATGGGTGGTGTCAAATTGCACTGAACTCCAAGTGTTCTCTTGCCTAGCCTCTCTCATGAGCAAATGCCCTTTTGTAGAATAATTTTATTATCAAATACATGTCACAGCGGATTTCCATTTTTGTAAAACATCCACATAAATTGCCGAGCTGCAAAAATTGTCCATCTACTGCACCAAATCTTTCAGTCGGTTTCGCTGTCTAGCACAAAGGCTTTCCTTGGAAAGTCTATTAGTCTACAAAGATTTGCTATGAAAAAAAATCCTCAGCACAACATTTATTATGTCAAGAAGTTTTTTGGTGTGTGTGTGTGTGTGTGTGTGTGTGTGTGTGTGTGTGTGTTTAGAGGGGATTTGTTGAAGTCAATTTGGCTGAGTGTGGGTGTTTTCTGACCTTTGGAATAAAGTGAAAGCCTTGTGGGACAATACGAGATTTTGGCAGGATGCTGTTGTCACTTTTCAGTTTTCACATCAACCTCTGGACAGATGCCACAACCACAGCCTTGTTTTAATGGTGTAAGTCATACCACAACTATCTTCTTGCCATGTACTCCATTCACTGTACCAACCACTGCCCACCCTGCCATAAATAGCTTGTCAACTCTTATTGCCTCTATCATATGGGCTAAGAGTTGAGGTGTTATGTCTGTAGGAGTTGTGGAAGCTCTGACACCCATCATGTGGTTTCACTTTCACACCCCATGTCCCATCTTGCCTTCCCCAGTGGGATTGTGTGGAATTAGTTATCCACAGTGAAGCAAATTAGGGAGGAAAGAAAGCTATGGCTTAAATTTAACTTCTACACCAGTCAAAATGATCCTTTATTGCTTACAATGTAATGTTTTTGAAAACAATATGAAGAGCCTCATAACTCAGTCTATATGGGAACATTTCATTTATCCAGACTCCCCCCTCCCCCCGTCTGGCAAGTTCAACTATCCAGAACACTGCTGGAAATCAAGCAAGTAAAGCAGGGCTCTGGGAAGTCAAAATCAAAGTCACAGAATTCATCTACTTAACCCTTAAGAGACTTGATTTAAGTGATTTTAGACGGAAGTACAGTTATTTGGTTTTCTCTACTCATCCAGAATTAGGAGAAGCAAATGAGACTAGAAAGTTGGTGTGGGACAGTGGAGAGGACACTGGACTTCGAGAAGGGACATTTGGATTAAAGTTCTCCTTCTGCCACTTACTGGTTCAATTCAAATCATTGAGCCTTAGATTTTTCAGCCTATAAAATAAGTGTTGGACAATGAAACCACCTGTCTTCATTTGAGGTGTGGCTAGTTTCCTCATCTATAAAGTGATCTGGAGAAGGAACTAGCAAGCCACCCCAGTATCTTTACAAAGAAAACCCTAAATGGGGTCATGAATAGTCAGATACCACTGAAATGACTCAACAACAAAACAGCCTTAGGACATAGGTGTTATCATTAGCCTCATTTTATGGAGGAGGAAACAGAGAAAGACAGGGATTAAGACATTTGCCTAGGGTTACACAGCTATTAAGTATCTGAGGCTAGATTTGAACACAGTACAATGAGTATTCCTGACTTCAAGCCAACTGCTCTATCTGCTGTGCTACCTTGCTGCCCATTCCCCGGGTTGTCATGAAGATCATATATATATATATATATATATATATATATATATATATATATATATACACATATAAATCAGGGGATTTGTGAACCTTAAATTGCTATATAAATGCTAGCTATTATTATTGTTATTATTACTTTTATTTTTCTTGTTGTTTGTCTATTCTATTTTGCCCACTCCACACTATACTGAGAAAGGTCCTCCACTCTACACTGTTGACTCTGGTGGTGGCTTCCCCCCTTATCAACACCAGATTCTCCCACAATTTCAGTAAAGGAGGTAGTGAGTTTCCTAGAGACTTCCTTCTCTGCGTAATGGAGGAGGTGAATTCAGTGTAAAATATTACTTCAGCAGAAAGCTCTGTGACAGAAAAGGTGACTGTCACTGGAGAAATTGCAGCATTGAAGTTGCTATCATCTCTCCCAAAAGACTAAAATTGCACCAGAAATGAAGCAAAAGACAGTCTGGGCCTATTGTAGCTAAACAGAGCCTTCTTCCAGGGACCTCAGTAGGTATCTAAGAGAAATCTGAGTCTTAGAACAAAATCGCCTCAGCAGAATTGTACAAACTAGTGAAGATCTCTGTCTAAATGTGGTTTACTATCTATCTATCTATCATTTTAAAATCCATGCATGATACAACTGTAGGATTATATATTTAGGATTACAAGGACCTCCAAACACCTCATTTTCCAGATGAGGAAATAGATTTAAAGACAGGTAACAGGAATTTTTTTAAAATTAAGTTATTTATCTTGGTAGATTAAGGCAATTTGACTTCATGCTATTTTTTTTTAATTTAGAATTTTTGGTGTTATTTTATTGCCTGCTGGTGAACTAAGAGGTATAAGCACAGGCCAGCATTAGGCTCATCTTTCTCATGTGATCCTACCTCATGGCTACTGAATCCATGTTTATGAACCCATGTTCCTGAAGTCCTCACACACAACCCATCCTGGCACCCTAGATCAAGGCCAAACATTTGCACAGGCAAAGTTTTCCCTCCAATCACTTGCTTTGGAGTGAATTCTCTCTTATTGGTTTATGATTTACTTACATCTTCAAGTATGATGTTAATAACAAGAAGTACCATATTATGAACCGAAAATAAAATTAGGAGGTTGAACTAGGTGACCCCTAAGATTCTTTCCTAACATAAAATACTATTTTCATAAAGAAAAGAATCAAGAAGACATCAAATTATGTTCAGTGTACTCTGTTTTAAAAGGCATGTTAAAGAGATTTCCACGATACACAGTTAAAATAATTTAACATTTAAACTTTTTCTCTGGCAAGACCCAGCAAATGAGATATGAACATATTATTGTGCATAAATGTGATCAACAAGTTTCTAGCTAGCATTGCTTTCCAAAAATTAACTAATCATCAACATCTGATCCTCCTGTTTCTGGTTCCAGCTATTTAAGTTACCTTTCTTGCTCATTTCATCATGAGAAGACCAATAATGAAATTGCAGTTTCAAATTCCTTTGTGTGGAAAAAAATATAAGTTCAGATCAACCTTACATGTACATGAAGTAGGTGACCACCTAGATATACCACCAGTTGTAAAGAGGTCACTTATATTCTCTGGGCCTCGGTTTCCTTATTTGTAAAATTAAGGGTTGGACTAGATGATCACTAATGTTCCTTCTATCTCTAAAATATGTAGCATAATTTTAGAGTTAGTGGAAGAACCTAACTTCCTCAAAATATCTCTTCCTACTAGCCTACCATAATTCTCCAATTTGCCTGACCTTCATTCTTCACTCCAAGTTGCATCAGCTGCTCTGCCTAGCTTCAACTCTGCAGAATAAGATGCCCCTCCCAGGTTAAGCTCATCACCTTTAATCTCATCACCATACTTCTAACTCTAGCCTTGACTGACGACACCTCCTTCAGCCTTCTCTTTCCTCCCACTGAAGGGCTAGAGGGTATAGTACCAAACTCCTCCCAGTACTTTTCTTTATAGAGGGTAGAAACTGGACATTTTGGCTCACTCAACTTTGCATCTGCTGTTTTGATTAGTTCCTGCTCCATGGAAAAAGATGCCCCCAAGTTAGGTACCCTCTGGTGTTCCATCCCAACTCTCCCCCTTTCCTCCCTCCTTTTGTATGTTGCTTCCCCCCATTAGATTATAAACTCCCTGAGGACAGAGTCTATCATTGCTTTTATCAATTATAAACCCAGCGTTTAGCACAGTGCCTAGAATGTAGCTGTTCTTTCTCCTTCATTTTTGAAGAGAACCTATGACATCACAGGGTGATGTCTTGACTTGCTCAAGAATTGGATTTAAGTAAGGCAAAGTTGCATTAACTTGTCAACTTCATTCTTTCTTCCAGTCACTGAAGTCCAGTGTCAAGACAAAAGTCAAGATGGCTGAGGATGGCCAGGGATGCCAGGGATAACCTTGATATCTTCAATGTCTGATCAAGCTCTAAGTGCCAACTTCAGTCACCTTCGTGGCCATTGGAACAAATTGTTCTCATCCTCCCATTCTGTGGTTGAGGGGGTGGGGATCAAGGGGAGAATCTTGACACACTTATTGCAGACATCCCCCTATTTTATCTGCAGGTCTGAGGCTTGTCAGTTACCCTCAACCTGGTTTAGCCCATCTACTGAGGTATTGTTACTGGGGTATGGACACTACAGGTGCTACAGCATCTTGAAGCCACAGGTGAGAGTTGGGTGACAGGTAGACACCAAAGGTAGATGAACAGCCATGAAAAGGACTCTCACACCAGAGGTTCTAGTCCTCCCTGAAGACCCCATATACCCCCAATGGCATGTTGTAGGCATTTAATAAATGTGTGTTGGATTGAATTCCTTTGAATTAAGGCATTATCCCCTTAAGTGTTAAAATCCAGTACCTCTGGGAAAAAGTAACTCAAAGCTATTGTCAGACATTAATATCCTGATGTAACTACCATTCAATCTCACAGATGACTGTGAATAGCTAAATTAAAAGAGAATAGAGCATGATGGATATTTTTGATAGACTGGAGGGGAAATGTAATTGTAAAGTGTTTAGCACAAACAGTGCCTGGCACATAGTAAGTGTGACATAAATATTAGCTATTATAACCACCATAATTATTATTATTACTATGCATAAAGTGCTAGAAAGATAGACAGAGTGTCTAACCACAGCTCAAGAATGACAGACTGGAGTGGGAGAGAGGGAGAGATCATTTTTAAGTTCTCACCATGTGTTTTTTTGCTTTTTTTTTGGAGGGCAATTGGGGTTAAGTGACTTGCCCAAGGTCACATGGCTAGTTTTGTGTTAAGTGTCTGAGGCCGGATTTGAACTCAGGTCCTCCTGACTCCAGGGCCAGTGCTCTATGCACTTCGACACCTAGCCGTCCCCAATGAATTTACATTCTAATGAGAAAAGAAAACATATAAAAGGAAGTTAGCAAAGTGGTCTGGATAGTGTCATGGTGACTGGGCCAGGCAAGATCAGGAAGAAGCTGGCCTACCAGTGCTAAAAGACCCAAAGCAAAGTCTAGGTTACCAGAAGAGGAGGCAGAGGTAAGGATCCCAACAGAGGCAGCACAACATAGATCAGTCCCAGAAGTTGTATAGAGACCTGGGCCAGGCAAGATCCGGAAAAAGCTGGCCTACAAGTTCTGAGGGACTCAGAAGATGGAATCCAAGTTACCAATGGGAAGGAGGCAGAGGTGATGGGCAGGGCTAGGAGTAAAATGAGCACCTGCTCCCTGAGGAAAAAAAAAGGATGGGCATTCTAATGGTGGAGAGGGCCACTAAGGAACAGCTACATGGACTTCACATTTGCCTGGTATTAGACCTGTATAAACACATCAGTCAGATTCTCTGTATTTTATTGTACCTATTTTTATTTAGGATTATTTTAGGATTGTAGCATTAATTTGAGAAGGATTAGGGCATGATAGATAGGCTTAAAGTCAGGAAATCTGGATTTGAGTCCTTTATCTTACATGATGTACACAGACTATGTTGCCATGGACAAGTCATTCATAGAATTCTCAATGTCCTAAGTCACTCTAAGACCCTGCATGAATGGAAAGAGTTTCCATACTGGGAGTTTCCATACACCCATATCATCACAGGCCTAGACAAAATGTAGATCATCCATTTAGCTTAGATACTAAGTTTCTTTAGCATTTAACACAGCAATTGTTGAACCTTCCAAACATCAGAGTTTCCATTGAAATGGAAATCAAGGGATTTGAGTCCTAGTCTCAGTGTGCCATGAACTTACTGTGTCACCTAGTAGACCCTCAGACCGCAGCCATGATCCATGTCATCCTATCCAGCTGTCTTTCTACCCAGGCCATCTTGCCTTTGCCTAACACTGCTGACCTATTTCACCTCCTAAGGACCAGTATCTTCCACTCCAGACCTGGATCTCTGTACCCCTTACACCTGGGGTAGCTTATCTATACATTTGTAGACTCTAAGCTAACTCCTATGGTCATTTCCAGTTCTAAATCTTATAAGAGATGATAGGTATAGTGATAACTATAGAACATAGTAAAAGATGAAAAGTGATTTGAGAATTCATGAGACAGGCAACTCTGTAACAAAAGGAATTAACTCTTAGCTTATGTCCCCAAAGTTTAGCACAATGCTTTCAACATAGTAAATAATAAATATTTCATTCATCCATTTATTCATTCACCAGAAAAAGGAACATTCCAGAAGGACCAGTTGGTTTTTAATAAGTGAAATTACAGGAGGAAAATATTAAAGGGCATGCTGTAAATATTTAACAACCAGCTCTCCCAAAATGTAACTTTTTAAAACTCTGCACTGTCAGTTTCCAAGGTCTAAACAATCAACAAAATAATAAATCAATCCTGGATTTTTCACATTTACTGACACTGAAAATTTAACAATAGGCTCTTCTGAGTTTATCCAAGTGGGTTCTGGGCATATCCCATCCATCAGCAATGTAGAGAACAAAGGCAGATGGGCAGAAAAGCAAGGGACATGTTCAAGATATGCTAAGCAGTCCAGTTTAAACTGCAGTGTAGACCATATGAAAGGAAATAATATGAAAACAAGGCTCGAAAAGTAGGTTTAGATTCAAATAGTGAAGGAACTTGAATGAAATATTGAATTTGTACTTGATCCTATGGACAAGGGGGAGCCATGGAAGTTTACTGAGTTTATGTGAGTTTACTCACATAATGAAAGCAGACTTTCAGGAAAATTAATCTGGCAGTAGTGTTAGAGATAAAGAGAAATGAGTTTAGATGCAAGAGGCCAGATGGGTAGTTATTATAGCAGTCCAGGCAGAAGGGATAATGTTCTTATTAATATTATTTTTTAAATAATCTATTAGATGACTTCAGATGTAGGTGCTAAAGATGAACATAATATTAAAGTAAAATGAGATCCTGAAGCATATAAAATGAGTTTAAGAATGCAAAAGGAAGTTTTTCAGGGTTCTTTGTGCTCTCTCTGAATCTATCAGTTAGATGAAAGGTGGAACAGTGAAATCAGTCCATTGAAAGACCACACAATTCAGGCTGAAACGGAGCCCTTTGATGAGGTAATTAAGCCAAATATTTATTTTTAAATGGCTGCAGAATGACACATTTCTATTTACCTTCTCCCTAGAATGACAGAATACTCTTTCACTCAGCCTAGCAATTTCTTAAAAGGCAATCTAGTAGAAGATTGGGTTTCATTCATGAAATTGTTGGCGGGTGCTATTTGCAGTAAAAGTGTGAAGTAAACAGTCTCGGGTGGAAATTTAGCTCAATGTTGAAAATCAATGGCGCAGGAAGGAGCTGGCAGCTTCGCAAAGCGTGCTCAGGGGGCACAAACCCCTTTGACACCATATTCATTTTCTTGGATAAACTCATTGAGCCACCCAATTTGTCGGGATGACTAAACTCTCAAATGGGCTGATTTAACAACTCCTTTCCTACCAGAGAAAAACCTTTTCAGTCTGATTAGACTGAAGCAATCTAGGTGGAAATATTGGTTCCCACAGATTTCTATTGGCTTTGATGATAAAACCTTCTGCCTCATCTATTTCCTTTTGATCTGATTGAAAAAGGTTGCTGTGAGAGGACAGGACAAGCCTCCTTCAATGACAGGCTCCTGGATACAGCTGTGGCTTGTTAGGGCCACAAGAAAGGGAAAGGCACCAGAATGTTTCCATTTTCATCCCATCCTTTAGTTAATATTATATTGCTGAGAAAACTGACAGCCACACAAACACCAAAGATTTTGTTCATTCTTAAGTTTCACATGGCTGGTGTGGATTGCTGGGCTGCAGGTCTGGCTGAAAATTTCCAGGAAATACAGACTGAAAGCTAATAAATGAGACCTTCCAACCCTTTTCTATGTCAACAGTTTTGAAGGGGAGTAATCTGCCTTTGAATCAGGTCTACAACGGACAAACCATCTGGATAAATGAAGGTGATTATCTAGGGTGGAAAGAGGTTGGGGAGAATCTGAATGATCTGGGGGGAGAAAACTCACTGGTCTCAATTATCCAGATTATGTGCCTGCTTGGATATAAGGTTAGTGGGGCAAAGGACATTCTAGAATTCCTACAGCTGATACAGGGTATCCTAAATGTGACTCTTAGCACTTTCCATTAAGGAAATAAGGAGGACCTCATTTTTATAAGGTGTTAACGAAGCCTGGCTGAGTAGCCCAATTGAAAAATCAAACATGCCCCAACACTTCCTGTTTCTAAGAGCTCTATTAATATGCTTGGCTTCCCGTTTCATAAAAATGCAGATGATTTATTACATATCATGGTGCAGTCCAACTTCTCTCTAAAATTCATGTTTTCTACTTTAATAATGCCTGGCACGTAGCATTTACTCAACGAATACTTGTTAATCTAAATTTACTTTATTGTTACTTTCCATGCAAAGAATTGGGGCACAGGGGTGGTAGACATAAAGACAATTTCATCTAGTCCAGGAGTGAGGAATCTGTGGCCTCGAGACTGTCTGTGGCCCTCTAGGTCCTCAAGTGTGGCCCATCCTCAAAGGGTTGCACTTGGGGACCTAGAGGGCCACAGGTGGCCTCAAGACCTCAGGTTCCCCACCCCTGATCTAGTCTATGACAATCCACTATACAACTGAAGAGGAATGATGCCTGAACTGATAAGACATACCTAAACTGCTGAGCAAAAAAAAATAAATATCTTTGGAATATCACAATTTTTATATTTCTCAAGTCATTTCCCCTTTTCTCATTTTTTTGCTCCAGGCTTTGACAAAAAGGTAACTCTTCTCTTGGCCAAGGCAAGTTCCTCCCCTTTCCCATGAATGCATATGGGTTTCATAACATTAGAATCTTTGCTTTCCATAGTAATTCAAAATAAACATAATGTTTTACAATTGTGATTAGTATTGGTCAGGTTTTTAAAATTTTTATCACTTTATGCAAATGTCAAATCTGTGACTCCAAGACCCCACATCTTCTGTAATTCCCTGCTATTGATTTTTGTATTGTTGATTGTATTCCCTGTAGTAAATGTCCCTAGGTATAAGGGAAAAATATGAGTTTTGGATAGAAGAGTCTAAAACATAAATAAAGTAAATTTGTGTCCTTCTTCCCCTGTATAGACCCAGGACAGTTAAAAGCAAGACAAGAAAGAGATAACAAGCAAATCTTTTCAGCTTGAATCTAGATAGAATGGCAGTGCATTTGGATTGACGAGTCCAATGGGGGAGGCTTTGTAGAGCAATGAAAAGGGTTGGTTTCAGCATCAGAAGACCTAGGTTTGGTGCTAGCTCTGCTGCCACCTGCTACCATGTATGAGCATCAATAAATCCCTTCACCTCTCTGGGTCTCAGTTTCCTTATCTGTAATGCAATTGGACTAGGAAACCTCTAAGGTTTCTTTCAGCTCTAAGTCTATGACGCTATGAACATTATATCACCAAGTCATCCATCATTCTTACATAAAAAACAAATTCTGTAGAATTTTCTGGAATTTTACCTGGCCTTGTTCTAAAGAGAGTCAAGGCCTTTTACCTGTCTAAAGATTTCTCTGTCTCTCTCTCCCTTTCTCTGTCTGTTTTTATCTTCCTTGTCTCTGTCTGTCTGTCTCTTTTACTTCTATAACTGCCTTTAAAAAAAAGAAAAGACTATGGAAGCATTTTGTTTTCGGATGACTGAAGGATGAAATGTAATACAATGGGAAAAGCATTCTCTAGAATCAAAGAACCTGGGTTTAAATCCTTCTTCTGATGCTTATTAACTTTGTGACCTTGTTCATTGCGTCACTGAACTTCCCTGGGCCTTCATTTCCTCATCTATAAAATGAAAAAATTGAACAAGATGACTCCAAGTTCCTTTTCAGTTCTAGATCTGTGATACATTCCAACAAATCCCTAGTCTAAACCCTTCATCCAGTACATTACACTCTAAACCCACAAAAAAATAAAAAACCAACAAAAAAAGTTAATGGACTTTGACAGTACAGCATACTCACATGGACCATTGTAATTGACCAGAGACTTTTTGCCCCTCACTATTCACTTTCTTTTCATAGTTGTAGTCATGAATATCATGTCTCTACTTTGTCTCCACTTTCTTCATTCTGCTATTTCCTTAAAGTTTTCCCATTTCTTTGAATTCCTTTTGCCATCTCTTATAATATAACTTTCCAATATATTTGTAATTCATAATTTGTTTGGCTATTGCCCAGTGAGTATATGTTTTCTTATCAGCTTATTATGATCACTGATAATGCTGTTATGAACAT
The DNA here is from genome assembly GCF_028583685.1 of Petaurus breviceps papuanus. NCBI lineage: Eukaryota > Metazoa > Chordata > Mammalia > Diprotodontia > Petauridae > Petaurus > Petaurus breviceps. The sequence continues at coordinate 3,171,422 of NW_027187263.1, read as the reverse complement.
TTTTTGTATATATGATTTTTTTCTTGTTCCAATAGAGGGGTTTGCTGTGTCAAAATGCAGGTAGGTGGTATAGGGAATAGGAGCTAAACCTAGAGTCAGGAAGACTTAAGTGAAAATGTGGTCTCAGACATTTACTAGCTGTATGAACCTGTGTGAGTCTCAACCTCTGACTGCCTCAGTTTACTCAACTGTGAAATGGAGACAATTATAGCACCTATCAAATGAGATAATAACTTAGTACAGTGCCTGGCACATAGTTGATGCATAATAAATGCTTGTTCCCTTTCCTCTTCAAAAGGTTTAAACAGTTTAATTTCCTTTGTATAATTCCAAGTTGTTTTCTAAAACAGTTGAACCAATCATAGATGCACCAGATTGGTGGCCAATCTGCCCATAGCCATACCAACAAGGCCAACCCCTTTCCTTGTGTCTCTGAGCACTTGTCATCCCTTCCCACTTCTCCCAGGAGTTTGTTTTCTCTATGACCTGCCTTTCCTCTAATCCTTCCTGATATCTACAAATATTTCTACTCTCTTCCCTTTAAAAAACAACCTACATTTGAAGCACCCAACCCCTCAAGTCATCACTATTGTCCTTTGTTTCTCCTTCTTTTTACAACTTCACTGCAAGAAAAAGACTTCTACATTACTGTCTTTTTCACTTTTCAATCCCTTTCAATGAGGCTTGTGAACCCACCACTCAAATGAAATTCTTCTCTCCCAGGTTATTAGCCATCCTTTACTTGCTCAACCCTATAGCCTTTCCTCAGTCTTCCTCCTTCATTGACCCTCTGCAGCTTTTGATATTCTTGACCAACAGTTTGAATACTTTTTGGTCTCAGGACTACTTTACACTCTTAAAAATTATTGAATACCCTCACTCAAAATGCTTTTGTTTATATAGGTTATGTCTATTAACAGTTACCATATTCAAAATTAAAATGCCTTAGTATTATAATGAGCATTTTTTAATAGTGGAGCAGGCAAACACCAACACCAGTATTCCCCACATGACCCAGAATAGCAAGAAGAACCAGCAGACTCTAGTTCCAAGAACCACTACATGCACCAAGCATCCTCCAGTGGCCAGACATGCAAGTGATTCAGTGTATCCTTGTGGATACGAAAATATCCTAAGCATATGCCAGACATAAGCAGTAGGACCCCAGCTCAGCACCAGGTAAACTGCCAGACCCCTACAGTCTCCAGCAATGCCAGTCACCCCCACACTTACCCCCTCAACAGAGCACCAGACACAAAGGTCCCCCGTGGGCCTCAGGGCAACATCAGTGCAGCATCAGGTAAACAGCCAGGGCCTGCAATTCCTGGCACAAGAAGTCTAAGACAGTGCCCTTCCATCCAGGGAGCAGAATTCAAGTTTCAAAGAAAGGGAAAAGGTCCAAAAAGATGAATAAACAACAACAAGAAGAAAGAATCCGACTATGGAAAGCTACTATGGTGACAGGGAAGATCAAGACACAAGCTCAGAAGAGAACAACAATGTCAAAACATCTACAGGCAAAACCCCAAAGCAAAATAGAAAGTGTTCCCAAGCCCAGCAACAACTCATGGAGGAATTCAAAAAGGGGCGTTAGAATCATTTAAGAGAAGTAGAAGAAAAATTGGGGAAAAAAAAGAGAGTGATGCAAGAGAAATATGAAGAAAGAGTCGACAGCTTGAAAAAAGAAAACAAGTGCTTAGAAAGTAGAATTGGCCAAATGGAAAAGGAATACAAAAATTCACCAAAGAAAACAACTTCTTAAAAAGTACAATTGGCCAAATGGAAAAAGAAGTATATATAAAAAAAGAAAACAACTCCTTAAAAGTTAGAATTAGAAGTGGAAGCTAAAGAAGACATCAAGAATCAATCAAACAAATTCAAAAGAATGAAAAAGATAGAAGAAAATGTAAAATATCTCATTGGAAAAATAACTGACCTAGAAAATTGATCCAAGAGAGACAATGTCAGAATCATTGGACTACCTGAAAGCTGTAATCAAAAGGAGGACTTGGGCAGCATCTTCAAGAAATTATCAAGGAAAATTGCCCTGCTGGAACCAGAGGGCAAAATAGGCATTGAAAGAATCCACTAATCACCTAAGTAAAGAAATCCCAAAATAAAAAATCCAAGAAACATTATACCTAATTACAGAATTATCAGGTCAAGGAAAAAATACTGCCAAAAAGAAACAATTCAAATACCATGGAACCATAATAAAAATTACACAGGATTTAGCAGCTGCAACATTAAAGGATAAGAGATCATGAACATGATATTATAGAAGTCAAAGGAGCTAAGACTACAACCAAGAATCATCTACCTAGAAAAATTAAGCATAATACTCCAAAGGAGAAAAAAAAAATAGTCATTCAATGAAATAAAAGGATTTCAAGCTTTCACAAGGAGAAGACCAGAATTGAACAAAAAATTTTAGCTACAATATCAAGACACAAGAGAATCCTGAAAAGTAATTCAGTGGAACTGAACTTTTTACATCCCTACATGAGAAGATGATGCTTACAATTCTTAAAAATTGTACCACTAATAGCACAGCTAGATGGGTGCAGAAGAAAGGGAGAGGTAGAATAGAATAAATTATTTCATATTAAGAGGCATGAAAAAGCAATACACTGGAGAAAAAGATGGGATGGTGGGCTATGAACACCCTTCAGCCTTATTCTAATCAATATTGCTTCAAAGAGGTAATAATATATACAAATAAGTTAAATATAGAAATCTATCTTACCTGACAGGAAAGTAGGAGGGGAGGAGATTAAGTAAAGGGAGAAGGGTAGGACTCACTGAAGAGAGGGCGGACCAGGGGAGGCAGAAGATAGAAGCAAAACACTGTTGAGGAGGGAAGGGGTGAAAGGAGAGAAAGGACAACCAGGGAAAATAGGGTGGAGGGAAATACATAGGTAATAATCATAACTGTGAATATGAATGGATTGAACTCTCCCATAAAACAGAAGCAGATAATAGAGTGGATCAAAAAAAAAGCCAGAATCCTACAATATATTGTTTACAAAAACATACCTGAAGCAGAGACACACACAGAATAAAGATAAGCGGCTGGAGCAAAATCTATTACGCTTCAACTGAAGTTAAGAAAAAAAAAGTGGGGGTAGAAATCCTGATCTCAGAAAAATCAAGAGCAATTTAATTTAAAGAAATAAGGAAGGAAACTATTAAAAGGTACCACAGACAATGAAGTAATATCAATACTAAATATGTTTGTACCAAGTGGTATAGCATCCAAATTCTTAAAAGACAAGTTAAATGAGTTACAGGTTCATGGTCAAACAAGAAATAGAGGGCATTATGAAATAGAAAATAGATAATTTTGATTGTATTAAATTAAAAGGCTTTTGCATGAGGGAGGAGCCAAGATGGTGGCTTGGGAACAGGAAAACTCCCTGTGCTCCCCCCATAACTACCTCAATTACCTATAAAAATGACTCTAAACAAAGTTTAGGGCTATAGAACCTACAAAGTAACAGAAAGAAACAAATCTCCCACTGAAGACAGCACAGCAGGGGGACAGGAAGGGTTCATTGCAGCTCGCTGGGAGCAGAGCCCAGCCCCGCATGAGCCCTGTTTTGACCTCAGGGAAGCCTGACCAGCCACTGCTAGAGGGATTTCAGGAGAGTGAATCACCAGCAGCTGGGGCAGTTTCCAGAATTATCAACCCATAAATGCCAAACACAAAGTTAGAAGTCAGTGGATTTTGAGAACAGGAGGTCCAGGTGTGTGGTCCAGCCTCTGCGCCACAGAGGGAGAAGAGGCTGAGGCATGGTAGCCGCTCCTGCATAACTGCTTCAGAGCTCCTGGCCTGGAGATTGTTGGGGGACCAAGTGACCAGTCTGAGGGGTAATCACTTTTGCTTTAAACTGCTTGGATATGGATTGCTGTCTAGGGTGGAGGTCCTGGGGTGCATGACCCGTGTGCAAGAACCAGTGGAGATTTCTGAGAGGGCACCCAACTAATAGCTCCAGCAGCTCTGAAAACTCCACAGATTTGGGACAAAGCTCTCCTCTCTGGAAGAAGAGTTCTACTGTGGCAAAAAGCTTCAAAGTCAAACAATTGAATGGCAACATGAGCAAGCAAAGCAATCTGACTTTGGATTCCTTTTGGAGGGACAAAACGGATCAAAGCATAGAACAGGAGGAAAACAATGAAGTTAGAACTCCTACATCAAAAGCTTCCAAGAAATATATGAACTGGTTACAGGCCATAGAGGAGTTTAAGAAGGATTTTGAAACCCAAATAAGAGAAACGGAGGAAAAATTGAGAAGAGAAATGAGAATGATGCGAGAAAATCAGGAAAAGAGAGTCAACAACCTGACTGAAGAAAATAACACCTTAAAAATAGAGCAACTCAAATGGCAAAAGAGGCTCAAAAAGCCAATGAGGAGAAGAATTCGTTAAAAAGACAAATATGCCAGATGGAAAAAGAATTTCAAAAGCTCACTGAAGAGAATCATTCCTTCAGAATTAGATTGGAGCAAATAGAAGCTAGTGACTTTATGAGAAAACAAGATACTATTTTTTTTTAAGCAATTGGGGTTAAGTAATTTGCTCAAGGTTACACAGCCAGTTATTTCTGGGTATGGTGCTAAGTGTCTGAGCCCGGGATTTGATCTCCAGGTCATCCCAACAGTGGAGCCAGTGCTCTTACTCGCTGAGCCACCTGGCCACCCCTAAGCAATTGGTGTTAAGTAACTTGCTCAAGGTTACACAGCCAGGTGTTTCTGGGTGGGTGCTAAGTGTCTGAGCCCGGGATTCGATCTCCAGGTCATCCTGACACTGGAGCCGGTGCTCTTACTTGCTGTGCTACCTGGCCACCCGAAATCAAGATACTATTAAACAGATCCAAACAAATGAAAAAATACAAGGCGATGTGAAGTATCTTAGTGGGAAAACCACTGACCTGGAAAATAGATCCAGGAGAGATAATTTAAAAATTGCTGGACCACCAGAAAGCCATGATCAAAAAAAGAACCTAAAAGTCATCTTTCAAAAAATTCTAAAGGAAAATTGTCCCAGTGTTTTAGAACCAGTGGACAAAACAGAGTTTGAAAGAATACACTGATCACCTCTTGGAAAAGATCCCCAAAAGAAAACTCCTAGGAATATTATAGCCAGGTTCCAGAATTCCCAGATCAAGGAGAAAATATTACAAACATCCAAGAAGGAACAATTTGAATATTGTGGAAACACAATCAGGATAACACAGGATCTGGCAGCTTCTACACTGAGGGATCAAAGGGTTTCGAATATGATATTCTGTAGGTCAAAGGAGCTGGGATTAAAACCAAGAATCACCTACCCAGCAAAACTGAGTATCATGTTTCAGGGGGAAATATGGTCATTCAATGAAATAGAGGACTTTCAAGCATTCTTGAAGAAAAAAACAGAGTTGAATAGAAAATTTGACATTCAGATACCAGAAGCAAGAGAAGCATGAGAAGGCAAACAGGGAAAGAAATCATAAAGAACTTATCAAAATCTAACTATTTACATTCCTACTTGGAAAAAAATGATAATTATAACTTATGAAACTTTTCTCAGTATGAGAATTGTTGGAGGGAATATAAATGTGTGTACATATATACATATATATATATGTACATATACATACTTATGTCTATATAGGAGGTTATTTGGCCATATGAATACATATATGAGTATGTGTATATATGTGTACAGGTATACATAGACAGGAGGCACAGGACCAATTGAAAAGGAAGGGATGATACTTAAAAGGTGAAATTGAGAGGTGAGAGAGGAATATAATGAGAGGAGATGGGGAGAGACAGAATGGTGTAAACTATCCCATATAGAAGAGGCAAGGGAAAACTGTTACAATGGAGGGGAAGAACAGGAGGGCAAAAGAGAATGGGTCAAACTTACCCTCATTGAATTTGGCTTAGGGAGGGAATGACATATACACTAAATAGGGTATCTCGCCCTACAGAAGAATAGGGGGGAAGGGGATGATGGAGGGGTGGGCAGGTTGGGGGGGGGAGGAAGTTGGAAGCACACACTTTTGAAAAGTGACAGGGAACAAATGGGGGGCAGGATAGGATGGAGGGAAATATAATCAATCTTTCACAATATATCCACTATGAAAATGTTTTATGTAGCTACACATGTACAACCTATATTGAATTGCTTATCTTCCCAGTAAAAGTGGGTGATGAGGGAGGAAGGGAAAGAATCTGGGATTCAAAGTTTTAAAATCAAATGTTTAAAATATATATATATATATATATTTTTTTTTTTCACATGCAACGGGGAAATAAGATATACAGGCACTGGGGTATAGAGATCCATCTTGCCCTATTGGAAAGTCAGAGTGGGGATGGGGGAAGATATAAGAGAGAGAAGATTGGCGGAGGGGGTATACAGTGGGATCACTGTTTTGGGGTGGTGGGTAGGGGAAAGATAGGAAGAAAATCTGTAACTCAAAATCTTGTGGAAATGAATGATGTAAACTAAAAATAAACATAAAATTTAATTTAAAAAATTAAATGCTTTTACATAAACAAAACCAAAGCAACCCAGATTAGAAGGAAAGCAGAAATCTGAGAAACAATCTTTACATCAAGTGTCTCTGATAAAGGCCTCATTTCTCAAATATACAGATAACTGAGTCAAATTTATAAGAACAGAAGTTATTTTCCAATTGACAAATGGTCAAAGGATATGAACAGTCAGTTTTCAGATGAAGAAATCAAAGCTATCTATAGGCACATGAAGAAGTGCTTTAAATCATTTCTGACTAGAGAAATTCAAATTAAAACAATTTTTCAGGTACCACCTCACACCTAGCAGATTGGTTAATAAAAAAAAAAGGAAAATGATAAATGTTTGAGAGAATATGGGAAAATTTGGACACTAATGCATTGTTGGTGGAGTTGTGAATTGGGCCAAACATTCTGAAGAGCAAAGGGCTATGACATTGCATACCTTTTGATCCAGCAATACCACTACTAGGTTTGTATTCCAAAGGGATCATTAAAAAAAAAGGGAAAGGACCTACATGTGCAAAAATATTTATAGCAGCCATTTTCATGGTGGCAAAATATTGGAAACTGAGGGGATGCCCATCAGTTAGGGAATGACTGAACAAGTTTCAGTATATGAATGTAATGGAATACTATTGTGCAATAAGAAATGATGAATAGGCAGATTTCAGGAAAACCTGGAAATACTTGTAACACGAACTGATGCAAAATGAGATGAGCAGAACCAGGAAAACATTGTACACAGTATGAGCAATATTGTGGGATAATCAACTGTAAATGATTCAGCTCTTCTCAGCAACAAATGATCCAAGACAAGTAAAAAGGACTTATGAAGGAAAATGCTATCCATATCTAGATAAAGAACTGATGGACTCTGAATACAGATCGAAATATACTTTTTTCACTTTATTCTTTTTCATGCTTTTATTTTTCTTTTGATCTGTTTCTTTTTTTCACAACAGTGACTAATATGGAAATATGTTTTACATGATAGCACATGTGTAACCTATATCAAATTGCCTACCTTTTTTGGAAGAGGGTAGGGGAGGGAGGGAAGAAGAAAAATTTGGAATCATAATTTTATTAAAATGAGTGCCAAAAATTATTTTGACATGTAATTGGGGAAAAAATACTATTTCAAAAAAAAAGAAAGTGTTTTTTTATTTCATGGACCTCCCTGAAAGAGTCTTGGAAATCTCCAGGAATCCCTAGACCATACTTGGAGAACCACTGCTCTTGATTATCATCCCTCCCCCTATACCTACTCCTCTATTGGTTTCCATGACACTGTGATTTCCTGGTCATCTGCTTCTCTTTCCTTGTCAGTCTTTTTTTTTTTGCTAGCTTATCATCTATATCTTTCCAGATAATCATGGGTATACCTTAGATCTCTGTCCCGGACTCTCCTTTTTTTCTTCTCATGTTCACTATCTCTCTTGTTGATTTCATCAGCTTGCATGGGTTCAGTTATCATCTACATGCAAATGTCCTCCAAATCTATACATACAGTCCCAGTCTCTCCCCTGAACTCCATTAATTCATCTCTTCTGCTAGTGTAATAGTAATGCAATTTGAAGATCCCTTTGTATTGCTAAGCTAAGAGGTACTTAGAAGCTAGTTTCAAATTAAACCTTTGTTAAAGAAGCAGAAGTTATGAACCCCTGTTGATAATGTAACAGGAAGGGGCAGAACACAGAGGAGCTAATATGTATATAAGGAAGAGAACAAACTGGACACACAGAATTTCCTGAGGTAAACATCAAGGAGGCAGGGCAGCTGCTGCCAGAGAGAGAGGGAGGGAGTGAGGGAGAGAGGAAGGGGGAGAGAGAGAGGGAGGGAGGAAGGAAGGCATGCAGAGAATGACAGAAAGTGAGCAAGCTGAAGAAATCAACAAGAGAGATAGTGAACATGAGAAGAAAAAAAGGAGAGTCCGGGACAGAGATCTAAGGTATACCCATGATTATCTGGAAAGATATAGATGATAAGCTAGCAAAAAAAAAAAGACTGACAAGGAAAGAGAAGCAGATGACCAGGAAATCACAGTGTCATGGAAACCAATAGAGGAGTAGGTATAGGGGGAGGGATGATAATCAAGAGCAGTGGTTCTCCAAGTATGGTCTAGGGATTCCTGGAGATTTCCAAGACTCTTTCAGGGA
>NW_027187263.1:3059207-3162336 GCF_028583685.1 Petaurus breviceps papuanus | reverse complement strand
AGAGAGAGAGAGAGAGAGAGAGAGAGAGAGAGAGAGAGAGAGAGAGTCTCTCAGCAAGCATCTGGAGGCTGGGCTGCTACTACGGAAGACTGAACTGAGAATTGAGAACTGAGAACACAGAACTCGGACTTGTGGTGGCAAGACTTTCAAGAGCCAACTGGAGCTGTCAAAGACTAAGGAAGCATGACTGTGGTGCTGGTGTTTTGTACAAATGTTGTTGTGGCTTTGTTAATGTATATGAATGTTCCTGTGGTTTTGCCTTCCCAGGAACAGAGACTGTGAAGGTTTTGAGATGGACTGGCCACTGTGAGCTCCAATGTGGAGCAGGAATTGCACAGAGAGCTAGACAAGGAGCTGGGGACTGTCTGCCTTTGAACTCAGATGGCAGATTGGGGCGGGAGCTGGCACCATGGGAAGAGGAACCATGGAAGCTGAAAGCCTGCCCCAAGTCAAGATGAAAAGACCTCTCCATGGGTACTGAGTAGTGACTAATGAAATTGACTGAGTAGTCACTGATGAAATCATAATTTACTTGTGACCTAGGATGGATGGCTTTTGTTTTTTCCATTACCCCTTAAGAGGGTACTGTTGAAGTTGTAACTTAATTGCACTCCATGGGTAGAGAACTTTGACTTTTGTACTTTGTGACCCTTAAGGAGGCAAGCCCTTAAGGATGATCGAGTTACTAAATTACTGTACTTTGTTGAAAACTATGTGACCACTTTGGTGAAAACTATGTGGCCATTTTAGTTATAAGTTGTTGAGATGTGATATGGTGAATGCTGTGTTTTGATTTTCTTTGATAAGTTGTAACATTCTGAATGCTTTACCTTGATTTTCTGTAAATGTTTTGTTCTGATTTGTTATTAAATATATACAGAGTTCACTATACTATGTAATCAGAACCTTGAAAACTGTTCACAGCAGCAGTCCTCTGGAAAGCTGGTTTTGCATGGCTTTTACAGCTAGATATTCCCAACTTGTTTTCCCACAGGCATCTCAAACTAAAGATATTTAGAATTTAATTAACCATCTTCCCTATATGAAACAACCCTCTTCCAAACTTCCCTATTTCTACTGAGGGAGCCATCACCTTTTATAGTTACCCAGGGTCACCCCTCTTGTAGTAATCCTTGCATTTTCATTTTCTTCCATCCCCTATATCAAATTGGTTGTCACATTTTGATAATCTTTCCTCCATAATCTTTCACATCATTCTTCCCATTCACATAGCCAAAACTCTAGTTCAGGCTCTCCTCACTTCTTATTTGACCTACTATAATAGCTTATTAGCTGGTCTGCCAGTCTCCAGTCTCTCTGCTCTCTAATCATCCTCTATATAGCTATCAAAACAGTCTTTCTTAATCAAAGATCTGATCAAAAAAATCCCCTGCTTAAAAATTTTCCATGGGTTCCTATTCCCTCGGGAATAAAATAAAACTCCTCAGCATGGCCTTTAAAGTCTTCCACAATCCAACTCCAGCCTTCCTTTCCAGATTTATTCTATATTACTCCCCCTTCCACTGCATATCATGGTCTGGACAACAGGCATTCTTCTTCCATATGATTTTCCATGCATGGATACTTAAACCAAAGTCTTTTGAGCTTTTGTGAACCATGGTCAAGAGTCTCTACAGTGTTCTGTGCCCTTATAATCAGCAAGATGGTATAGTGGGTAAAGGACTGGGCCTAGAGTCAGGAAGACCTGAGTTTATATCTAGCCTCATGTGACCCTAGGAAAGTCACATGATCTTTGTTTGCCTCTGTTTCTCCTTTTGTAAAATGGGGATTAATAATAGCACCTACCTCTCAGCATTGTTGTAAGGACAAAATGAGATAATTGTTAAGTACCTGGCACATGGAAAGCACTATAGAAATATTAGCTATTATGATTAGCTTTTATTAGTACAATAACACCTGAAAACAGAAGCATCTTAGAGGATAATAACAGTAGAAGAATTAAGGTTCCATGACTTTCAGTGAGAGAAGATATTACTGATGAGGCACCCCTCTTCACACCCTATCAAACTACACATTATTGAAAATCAGACTCTACTTATCAAGAATGCTGAACCTTACTAGACTGCTATTACTGTGCACCTCTGCTTCCTCTGGCCACTTCCATAAAACTTGTGATTCTTATTAAATAAAATTGGTTTTACTGTTAATAACTTTTTTCTTTGTGAGTTGCCTGCCAGTTAGATTTTAAACCTTTTTATTTATGATGTAGTTTCGAGTAGAAAAAAAAAATACTGGATCTGAACAGAAGACATGGGTTTAAATGTCAGCTCTGCACTTTCCAGTCTTGTGGACCTGGGGCAAGTCACTCAGACTCTCTAGGCCTCAGGTTACTGATCACTTATCATTCAGAGGGCTAGATGACCTCTAAGGCCCCTTCCATCTCTAAACCTATGATCTTTGTGCAATGCCCTATACCAGGAACTGGAGATGCAAAGACAATAATAATATATATATTCATTTCCTGCCTTTATATTCCACTGTGGGGGGAGGAGGTTAGGATATAATACATAGACAGAGGAGTAAATAAAAAATAGAGAGAGAGATAACATTGTATACCTACAAGATTGGTTAAAATGATAGAAGGGGAAAGTGACAAATATTAGGGAGCATGTAGACAAAAGTAGGACATAAATCCATTGTTGGTGGAATTTTAAAATGATCCAGCCATTTTGGAGAACAATCTGGAATTAGAGTTATTAAAATACCTATACCTTTGACTTAGCAATACTCCTACTTGGTCTATTTCCAGAGATGATTAGAGAAAAAAAGAACCTACATGTTCTAAAATGTTTACCATAGCCCTCTTTGCAGTAGCAAAGAACTGGAAATTACAGGGATGCCCATCAATTAGGGAATGGCTGAACTAGTTGTGGTATGTGATTGTGATGGCATACTACTGTACTATAGAAATGATGAGCTCAATGATTTTAGAAAAACCTGGAAAGACTTGCAAAAAATAATGGAATGAAATCAGCAGAACCAAAAGAACACTGCATACAGTAATAGCAATATGGTTTAAAGAATGACTCTGAGCCTTTTTTGGCATCCATCAAGGCCGGATTGACTCTCCTAGTCCAGGATGCAGCTGGGCCAGCACCAGCACCAAGGCAGGGAGCACCCAGAGTCCCATGAAGAGGAGAGTGCCTGTACTGGAACCAAGCTCAGCAGATCCCCACCAACTCTTCCATGACACCAGCTCAGTCCATAGGCTCAGGAGCTATATGGCCCAGCAGACCCCTGGGGACCTGGGCTATGCTTCCTCCTCACAGCTAGCCTTCCTCACTGACTCTGTGTCCAACATGGGGATAGTCTATGGGAGCAGCCTGGCTTGCCCATGGCAAGGAACTGGTGGACAGGAAGATTAACCATTTCGTTCCTATTGCCAAACTTAAGTATTACTTGGCTGTGGACACTGTGTAGTGAGGAAGAATCTGGGGCTCTTGGTATTTCCCTACCTGCACCAGGATTGAGAGGTACAGTACCAGCAGGACATGCCAGTGGCCCCGAGGTTCGACATCAGCGCCCTAAGTCGTAGCTACGGCCTCCACCCCATCTGTCCTGGCTTTGCTGGTCTAGCACTGGAGATGCAGGGCAGGTTTTCCCTGGACCTCCTGGGTCTGCAGGCTAGCTCAGCCCTCCTGGATCACAGTAGAGGTGCTGGCCATCCTGCTGTCACTGTCAACACAGACCTCACCACCATTGACCTGCTGGCCTTCTTTCTGCCTGGTGCTCAGCTGGTGTGTTTGAAAGACCTTAATCTTCATGATCCGGACCCCTCGACTGAAAATCCTTTACAAAGTGGCAGCTGAAGGAGTCCTGGTTCAAGAGAGGCACAGAACCATCTGCATCTGTACCTGACCATGGCCATCGCGGACGTCCAGGCCCTCTTCCCGTACTGGCTCACCTCTCACTTGGTCAGGTGAGGGACCCAGGAGGCTGTTCTGGCCCAGAGTGGAGATTGAAGAGGGCCAGGCCGCTGACTTCTGCAGACACAAGAAGCAGGAAGTGGAGCCCCGGGTGGGGAGGAGGGGGGGAGTAAGGGGGAGCGTTGGGGGTCTGTCGCTCTGGATTGAGCTGCCCGGGGCCCAGCTCTCCCTCTCCACACAAAGTCCCTGGCCCTTTGACTGACACCTGCCCCTCCTTCTCCACAAGATTCATCTCCTTGCCTGTTGTGCTTGAGCCGAGTTACCAAACCCCCTGCCCTAGGAAAGAGACCCTCCCCATCTTCTCCTCCTCCTCCCTCAATCCCCTTCCTCTAAAGTACTTAAATATCTGTAACTGCAAAGCATGCTCCAAGCTGGGGCTGCTGACCATGGGCATCTGTTACAGGGAGAAATAAGCCCCCTGGGGGTGCTGCTGAAAAAAAAAAACAGAAAGACTGAGCAAATAAGTTATTTTGTCTATTATAAGTACCGAAATTAACTCTACAAGGCATATGAAGAAAGGTATTATCTGCATACAGAAAAAGAACTGATAAATTGATGTATAGAATATTTTGTGTGTGTGTGTGTGTGTGTGTGTGTGTGTGTGTGTGTGTGTGTGTGTGTACCATTTGTGTCTAATGGTAGCCATCCCTGGAGGGAGGGAGAAAGGAAAAGAAAAGAATTTTACATGATAATTTTGTTGTATATTTCAAAAGAATAGCATGTTGTGCATAGTAGATTTGCAGTTTAATGTACAGTCTATTTATTGTACTGTTATGAAAATGTTTATTTTATTTCATAAATTAAGTAAATACAAAGAAATTTCAAGAGGGAGAGAGAACTCAAGAATGGGGGTGAGGTGCATGATAGTCCACACAAAATTGCATTCAATCCTAGCAATAAGTAGATAGTGCATTACCAACTACTATTCCCATCTTATAGAGGAAAAAACTGAGACTCAGGGAAGTTAAATGACCATAGAGATAGGAAGTCATAGAACCCAGGCCTTGGAGTCTAAACGCAGTGCTCTTCCCACTATATAATCTATATGGATTTATTTATCTTTAAGACTGCTTAAGGGGGCGGCCAGGTAGCACAGCGAGTAAGACCTCCGGCCCCAGTGTCGGGAAGACCTGGGATCAAATCTGGGCTCAGATACTTAGCACCACACCCAGAAATAACTGGCTGTGTAACCTTGAGCAAGTTACTTAACCCCGACTGCTTAAAAAAAAAAAAAGACTGCTTAAGTCAGCTAGTGGTGGCAGACAAAATACTGACCTGAAAATCCAAGGGATTTGGAGTCTATTTTCAGGTCTGCCAGTGTCTAAGACTACAGAGAGTCTGCCAGTGTCTAAGACTACTACCAGCCTGTCTCTGCTTTAGTGTCTTGACCAGAGAAGTTGGGATGTTATTGCATCTCACCCCACCCCACCCCCACCTAATCACATGGAAATGGTGCAAGCATGTTTTATTTTTAAAATTGATCATTATAGAATCCTTTTAGTCAGATACAATATGGTATTTAAAAAATACAGGGTGTAACTAGAATAGTGTGATTTGATTCTCCTTCATCAGTCCTGTGCTTTTATGTATTAAGCTTTTCTATTTTAAAGCCCTTAAGAGAATCTATGATGAGGGTGATTTAAAAAGAAAGAATGGTTGCATCCTTCCTAAAAGAAGTTGGATACATTCTGTGAGCATAATAACAATAATACTAATAATACAAGTCCCCAGCTGTCTGCTCAAGGCCCTTTCTGGAGAACAGCTGGAAATGCATTCTCCTAAGATTGCATCTGGCTTGATTCGCCAGCACTCAAATCCCATTGATCTGGTTCTGTTCTAGTCCTCTGTACTCACAGTTCAAAGAACAGGGAGGCCTGCAAAGAAATGACTGCCATATTGTTCAATCGGCCACAGTGAGCAATATGTAGGATTATAATTAGGAACACATTAAGGGAAACAGCTCAGTGGAGATAAGCTGTTTGACTGCATACGCTTTTTGATGAGGGCTTAGCGCCAATCCCAGAATAAAAAAGATTAAATGTTTGTTACCAATCCTTTTGAACTCCTGGCGGAACATGTGGTAAAGCATTTTTGATTCAAATTAAAAGCATCCTTGGATAAAAATAACCCTGTTCTCCCAGACCTTTCCAAGTGAAACCATTTGGAGGCTGATTTATTGTATTTCCCTTAACCTCTTTCCACCAACATGATTAACGTATGCATTTCTGAATCCCATGTAAGCCTGGACAGGTATTTGTCTTGTTACACATCTGTGGAACAAATGGTAATACAAATTGTATACTCAACAGATGTAAGCTTTCAAAGGCTTGGGCAAATTTAATTTGACTGTGCATATAAATGGAAGGTTCATTGAGCTGGCCCAGTTTTGTTGGTTGCAGGTAGAGAAAGTTGTTGAATCAGACATCACAAAAGAGGCCACCAATCGGGAGGAAATTTCCCAAGTAGGCACTTTTGAAGTCAGAGGAGAAGAATGTGGGGGCTGCCTGTTGCTGCCTCAGTTCCAGAGAGTCACTTGTAGAAGAAGTGAGATAAAGGACACAGCTACTACTCTTTCCTGAAAGAAAGAAAGAAAAAAAAAGAGTTTAACTGTCCTTGAGAGGAAGAGGAGGAGGAGGAGGAGAAGGAGGAGGGGGAGGAGAAAAGAAGAAGAAAAAAAGAAGGAAGAAGAAAGGAGAAAGAAGAAGAAGGAGAAGGAGGAGGAGGAGGAGGACAATTGTATCAAAGATTTTATGCTTCCAGGTTGAAAGGAATTATGGTTTAGTGGTTTGATCTGGAAATGGTGAGCATAAATTGTGTTCCAGATTCAATCTCTGACTTCCTCTGTGGCCTCAGGCAAATCACTTAAACTCTCTGTGCTTGTTTATCTACCTGTAAAATTGGGATATTAATGTTTACCTACCTTTCTGAATTGTGAGCTTGAAACTGCTTATAAAGCACTTTGGAGCTGTTTAAAATAACGGCAGGCACATATTGTACATTTTTTATGAGTCTGGAAAGATTTACAGCCTGATCTACATGATCTGCCTGAGGAATGCTGCACTTGAACTTGAGATTAATTGTTTTATGTATTATTTTAGTTTCAGTAAACTATCAAGCTACTAAAATGCTAATTAGAGGAAAACAAAATTACTGTATTGACTCATTTCGATCCTTTTGTAACACCATTTCAAATATTCACTCTCTATCTTTCGATAAGGAAATGGGATTTTTTTTCTCTACATAATTTCTCTCCTTGTAAACTGAAGTTGTCAACAGCCCCAGCAAACTTCCAAAGGCAGTAAAATAAATAGTAATGACCTAGATTCCTGGAGGTAGGTTCTTTCCCATTTTGGTTAATAAATTCTCTTAATATGTGCCCCTTTCAATTCAGGGGAATTCAGGGGAAAAAATGGGAAGAGTCATATGAACCAAACCAGGAGAACAATAAAGAATAGACTATGATCAAATAAATGAAACAATACCGAAAGGCACCTGAACCAAAGTTTATTTGAGAAGACTCATAAACCAACCAGGAGAACAGTATAGAAAAAATACAATAACATAAATGAAAATAATACTAAAAGGCACCTGACCAAAGTTTATTTGGGAAGGTTCATGTGCATCAGTCAGGAGAACAATAAAGAAAAAATGCTACGAATGAAAACAATACTAAAAGCAGGAGTGTGCTGTTAATATCTCTTGGGAAAAATCATAGGTGTGCAAGATAGACTTTTGAGTTTAATCTGTATTATCAACATTTTCCCTCACTTTCTTCAGTCTAGACAATCAACAAAACAATCAATTAAGCCCTGATCTGTAGGGTTTGCTGATTTCTAAGCTCTAAATGATCATACTGAAAATTTAATAATTGACTCTCCAGAGCCAAATGGTGACTCTAGCACATTCCTGAGTCTGAAAAGCATCTGACATGTTCAGTCATTTTTCAGTCATGTCTGGATCTTTGTGACCCCATTTGGGTTTTTTGTGACTCCGTTTGAGGTTTTCTTGACAAAGATACTGGTTTGCTATTTCCTTCTCCATCTCATTTTACAGAGGAGGAAACTGAGACAAACAAGGTTAAGTGACTTTCCCAGGGTCACACTGCTAGATTTGAACTCAGAAAAATGAGTCTGCCTGACTCAAGGCCCTGCACTCCATCCACCACACCACCTAGCTGTTCTGAAAAGCATCTAAGCTAAAGCTATATTGGGAAGACTCATGACCAGCACCAGGAGAACTGGTAAGAACTGGTAGAAAAGGGTACAATAATATAAATGAAAACAATAGTAAAAGGCACATGAACTGAAGCTCATAAAATTAAAAAAACAGAGAATGAAACTCTCTTTCCTCCTCTTGCAGCAGTGGATGCTGGGTGTGAAATGCTACACCCATGATCAAACATAGCTATTTATATCCATTTGGCTTTGCTTATCCATTTTTCTTTGTTACAAAAGAGAGTTCAATGTTAGATTAATTGTTTTACGTGGTGGTGACAGTGAAGAATAGTAAATAGCTATGGTGTAACAAACAATAGCCGCCTTAAAACATTTTTTAAAAAATATACATGAATTCTTTATCTAAAGTTTTTTTTTCAAATGGGGATGGGAGTGGGGAAAAGGAGGTGAGGGGTGAGGGGTAAAGGGCAGGGTTTCATATTGCTTTGATAAAATAGGAGTCATGTACCCTCTGCAATAGCCAGCATCAAGAGTCACTATTCTGCCAGCTTGGCTCTTCATTGTACCCTTTGAATTCATAGCAGGGGAACACTTGAAGCAGTGCTTTTGTGTCTTTTGCACCAGATGAAAGCAAGTAGACAGTTGGGGTGCTCCTTTGTGATCTTGCTGCCACCAGGAAGGAATCTGTTTTGTCTTTTTTCCCTGAAAGAATTAAAATGATACTTGAAAATCCTAGTTTTCTCAGCCAAAAAATCTACTCTAGTTACTAGTGGGTTAAACTCACCATTCAAAGTTCCAAGTTTGATTTCATTATACACAAAAGGTCATCTTTGCACTATGAAATTTTGTTTAGCTTGGTTACTTACTATTGTCTCTGATAGGTGTGCAAGCTCGGAAGAGGAGAGGGGAATCATTCTCATAGCATCTTCATATCTCTCTCACACTCCTGTGTAGCTCCTGTGGGGGGAAAAGGTGGAGGGGAGGAGGTAAATAAGTAAATATGCAGAAATGAAAAAAAAAGCTTTCATGCAATCATTGGCTTTTATAGGCAAGAATAAATTGACATCAGTCAATTGATTTGATTTGGAAAGAAAAACATATAAAATGTTCTCTAAAGCCACTTGAGGAAATTTGGGTTGAATGTATCCAAAGGGAAAAGAAAAAATGATATAATTACTGAGGTAATTCAAGCTAAAAATAAACTACCCAAGCTCACCAGAAAAATCCAGAAAATGCGACAACACTAGGGTGCCTTTGCTTCATTTTTTTCAGATGATTACCTCAGTTCTCCACAACTCTCTATCTACAGAAACATCTGGTCAATTCAATCAATTTAGGGGAAAATTCAATGAAAATATCAATCTGCCAGCATTTCAGCTGATGGAACTTTCCAATTTTGTCCTGGTTGTTCTGCCATAATGTAGCCTCGGTTTGAGCTTCTTTATTTAGTATGAGTTTAACTTTTTTTTCCAGAAAGAAATTTTGTCAATTAGTAGGGATGTGCTTTTGATATCAAAGTTTGCGGAATCAATTTAGAGTAATTGCACCTCATTTATTTCAGTTAATATTTCCAATACTTATGGGAAAATATTTTTATAAAGTTAAGACAATACTATAAAACATCTAGAGGAGGCCAATTCAGTGCAAATTAATACAATATTAAGACAATCATAAAATCAGAGAATCTTAGAGTCAAGAGGAAGATTTCTTATCATTTAGTCCAACCACCCACCCAATTAAGGAATCACTTCTACAGTGTCCCATGTCGATATTCACATATCACATTTAGTAAAAGAGGAGTTTGCTATTCATCCATACTATTTTTGGAAACCTTTAATTCTTAGAAAGCTTACATTCAGTGGTTTGGGGGAGCCAGCTAAAACCAACTCTGCAGAGCCAGTAATTAAATTCTCAGTCATTAAATTTACACATCAGAAATCAACAAATACCATAAATCAGGTCTTGATTTATTATTTTGTTGGTTTTCTAGACTTGAGAATGTGGTGGAGAAAATGTTAATAATTCAGATTAAATATAAAACTATGTTGTGGTGGAGCCAAGATGGCAGAGTAAGAAGCAGGAAAACTCCATATGCTCCCTCCATAACCACCTCAAATACCAATAAAAAATGACTCTAAACAAACTTTAGGGCTACAGAACCCACAAAGTGAAAGATAGAAATAAACCTGCCACTGAAGACACCCCAGCAGGGGGACAGGAAGGGTTCATGGAAGCCCCCTGGGAGCAGAGACCAACCCTGCGTGAGCCCTCAGTTTTAGCCTTAAGGCGACCCAACCAGCCTCAGCTAGAGGGACTTAGGGACAGTGGATCACCAGCAGCTGTGGCAGTTTCCAGAATTATCAACCCATAAATTCCAAAGAAAAAGTAAGAGTTCAGTGTGGACTTTGTGGGAACAGGGGGTCTGGGAGTGTGCTCTGGCCTCTGCCCCCAGAGGGAAAAGTGGCTAAGGCTCAGTGGCTGCTGCCATGGCTGCTTCAGGACTCCTGGCCTGCAGATTGTAGGGGGACCAAGCAACCAGGCTGAGGGGTAATAGCTCTTGCTTTAACTTGCTTGGATCTGGATCGCTATCTAGGGTGGAGGTCCTGGGGTGCATGACCAGTGTGCAAGAGCCAGTGGAGGCTTCGAGAGGGCAGCCAACTAATAGCTCCAGCAGTTGAGAAAACATCAGAGATGTGGGATAGGGCTCTCTTCCCTGGAAGAAGAGTTCTACTGTGGCAAAAAGCTCAAAAGTCAAATAATTGAGTGGCAACATGAGCAAGCAAAGGAAGCAAAGCAAGTACAGCATTATGACTTTGGATTCCTTTTGGGGGGACAAAAAGGATCAAAACATGGAACAGGAGGAAGACAATGAAGTCAGAACTCCTGTGCCAAACCTTCCAAGAAAAATATGAATTTATTACAGGCCATGGAGGAGCTTAAGAAGGATTTTGAAAAGCAAATAAGAGAAGTGGAGGAAAAATTGGGAAGAGAAATGAAAATGATGCAAGAAAATCAGGAAAAGAGAGTCAACAACCTGACTGAAGAAAACAACACCTTAAAAAATAGCCTAACTCAAATCGCAAAAGAGGCTCAAAAAGCTAATGAGGAGAACAACGCCTTAAAAAGCTGAATTTATCAGAGGGAAAGAGAATCTCAAAAGCTCACTGAAGAGAATTCCTTCAGAATTAGATTGGAGTAAATGGAAGCTAGTGACTTTATGAGAAATCAAGATACTATTAAACAGATCCAAACAAATGAAAAAATGGAAGGCAATATGAAATATCTTACCGGAGAAACCACTGATCTGGAAAATAGATCTAGGAGAGATAATTTTAAAATTATTGGACTACCTGAAAGCCATGATCAAAAAAAGAACCTAGAAATCATCCTTCAAGAAATTCTCAAGGAAAATTGCCCTGATATCTTAGAACCAGAGGGCAAAATAGAGGTTGAAAGAAGATCCCCAAAAGAAAACTCCTAGGAATATTATAGCCAGGTTCCAGAATTGCCAGATCAAGGAGAAAATATTACAAACATCAAAGAAGAAACAATTTGAATATTATGGAAACACAATCAGGATTACACAGGATCTGGCAGCTTTTACATTGAGGGATCAAAGGGCTTGGAATATGATATTCTGGGGGTCAAAGGAGCTGGGATTAAAACCAAGAATTGCCTACCCAGCAAAACTGAGTATCATGTTTCAGGGGAAAATATGGTCATTCAATGAAATAGAGGACTTTCAAGCATTCTTGATGAAAAAACCAGAGTTGAATAGAAAATTTGATATTCAGATACAAGAAGCAAGAGCAGCATGAGAAGGTAAACAGGGAAAAGAAATCATAAGGAACTTATCAAAGTTGAACTATTTACATTCCTACATGAAAAAACAATAATTGTAACTTACGAAACTTTTCTCAATATGAGAATCATTAAAGGGAATAGAAATGTGTGTATACACAAACACACACATATATATATACATATGTATGTATATATTGTATTTATGTATACATACATATATATCTATATAGGAGAGTATACGGGCATATGAATACATATGTGAGTGTGTGTATATATGTGTACATGTATACATACATAGAGGGCACAGGACCAATTGAATAGGAAGGGATGATACTTAAAAGGTGAAACTGGGAGGTGAGAGGAATATAATGAGAGGAGATGGAGAAAAACAGAATGGGGTAAATTATCTCATATAAAATAGGTGAGCAAAAACTGTTACAATGGAGGGGAAGAACAGGAAGGCAAAAGGGAATGAGTCAAACTTACTGTCATTGAATTTGGCTTAGGGAGGGAATGAAATACACACTAAATAGGGTATCTCACCCTACAGGAGAGTAGGGTGGAAGGGGATAAGAGGGGGGATGATGAAAGGGAGGGCAGGCTGGGGGGGAGGAAAGTTGGAAGCACACACTTTTGAAAAGGGACAGGATCAAACTAGAGAATAGAACAAGTGGGGTGTGTGATAGGATGGAGAGAAAAATAGTCAGTCTTTCACAATATATCCACTATGGAAATGTTTTGCATAGCTACACATGTACAACCTATATTGAATTACTTATCTTCCCAGTAAAGGTGGGTAACGAGGGAGGAAAGGAAAGAATCTGGAATTCAAAGTTTTAAAAATCAAATGTTTAAAAAGAAATATATATATAATTTTTTCACATGCATCTGGGAAATAAGATATAGAGGCACTGGGGTATAGAGATCCATTTTGCCCTACTGGAAAGTCAGAGGGCAAGTGGGGGAGGACATAGGAGAGAGCAGATTGGGGGAGGGGGTATACAGTGGGATCACTGTTTGGGGGGGTGTGTAGGGGAAAGACAGCAAAAATATTTGTAACTCAAAATCTTGTGGAAATGAAAGATGTAAACTAAAAATAAACATAAAATTTAATTAAAAAAACAAACAAAAAAATATGTTGTATGCATACTTCTCCTCCCCTTCCCCAGAGCTTATTGTTAAATGTCTATCAGCAAAACCCTGGCTCATATGACCTTAATTCTGCCTCCCTGCATCTTACACTTATTTGGTTCTAGTTGTACTCTCTAGTACAAAACTGAAAAATGGATTCTGCCTTGCAGGGACTATGAGATATTTGTAGAAATTGTGACTGAATGTGAACTGCATAGTCTCTGGAGTCAGAGACTATGCAGATTTCTTTCATTCATTCATTCATTCATTCATTCATTCATTCATTCATTCATTTATTCATTTGCTTTTTGGAGGGCAGTTGGGGTTAAGCGACTTGCCCAAGGTTGCATGGTTAGTAAGTCTTAAGTGTCTGAGGCTGAATTTGAACTCAGGTCCTCCTGACTCAGGCCCCAATCTATTCACTGAAGTACCTAGCCATCCCTGGACTACCCAGATTTAAAATCTGTCTTTTACTATTGCTCTAATATTGAACAAATTACACAATCTATTTAGGCCTTCTTGTGCTCATCTATAAAATGAGGAGGTTAGACTAGATGGTCTCTGAGGTACCTTCAAGTTCTTATGTCTGTGGTTATATTTTTCTCATTCACCATCTCTTTTCTAGGCTAAAAACATCCTTGCCTTCTAATAAGTGAGCATAGTGTATTGTGGTTCAGTCATTTTTCAGTCATGTCTGACTCTTCATGACCCCATTTGGGGTTCTCTTGGCTAAGTTACTGTAATGATTTGCCATTTTGTTCTCCAGCTCATTTTACAGATGAGGTAAACAGAGTTAAGCGACTTGCCCAGGATCACACAGCTAGTAAGCGTCTGAGGGCACATTTGAACTCAGGAAGATGAGTCTTCTTGATTTCAGGCCTGACACTCTATCCATTGCACTACATAACTGCCTGTGCATAGCATAGTGGAACTGGAAATATCACTAGACTTGGAGTCAGAAGACTTGAATTTGAATTCTGTCATTTCTACCTGTGTGTCCTTGAACTAGTAACATAACTTCTCCAATCCTCAGTTTCCACATCTGTAAGGTAAAGGAGGACATGAATAGTTGTACCATCTACCTAAGAAGATTATGGTGAAGTAAATACTCTGTATAGTACTATGTACATAGGAACTATCATTATAATTTAAACATAACTCATATGATGTAGGTTCAAGAACCCTTACCATCCTGATAACCCTCCTCTGGAATATAGCCTGCCAATCTTCCTTTACAATTTAATGATTACAAATAGATGATAATGCTCCAGATGGCATTTGACCAGGGTAGTGCATCATACTGGAATTATTATATCTATTAATTGAGACATTCCATTTCTATTGAAAATTAAATTATGTTTTTTAGCACCTAGATTTTTGCCTCATATTAATCTTCTTGGTCAACCAAAATTTTCAGTACCTTTTTCATATGAAGTACTGCCAGTTCAATTATACCAGTTATCCTTTTTGATAGTTTTTTAAACCAAAATCGTGAATTTGTATCCCTGTTAAATTTGTTACTCTTGGATTTGACTTTGGTTTTTAGCTTGCTGAAATAATTTTGAAATATGATTCCATTAACTATCCCTCCCAAGTTCTGAGTCATTTTCAAATCTGGTGGGTGTTGTACTAGGTGATGGTAATTGTCAGAGAGGAAAGGTCTAAATGCCAGTTCACAGCCATTGCATAGAGAAAAGGTGACTACAAATAAAGATATTGACCACAACCACAAGATACCAGAAGAGTCAGGTAGGCAAAGCAATAGCTTCTCCCAAAGTCATGACCAGGAAGACAAGAAGAACTCATTGTGGCCTAGGGAGTCAGATTTGAAAGAGCAATGTCTGACTGTGGCAGGTGGACCTGGAAGCCAAGGTCTGAGATGTCATTTTGCCAAACTAGATTCATTGAGAGCAATGAGATAACATCTCCAGGCAAAAAGCTGTTGATTCTATAGACAAAGTCTAAGTAGAAAGGAGATCAGACAGATGAACAAAAAAGAGAAGAATTAAGACTTAATATCCTATAATCTTCCAATTAGGAACATGAGGGCTAACTTAAAAAGTTCCTGAAAACTTGGAAAATTCTTCTTTTGATTGTAACCCTTCTGTGAGTGCTTCATAGTAAAACTTTGCTAAAAAAATTTTCTTAAAGGAGCAAAAGAAAGGTAGTGTATTATTACTCAGAGTTTGTGGAGGTTGTTCTAACCATTCTCCAGAAGATGTACCCTTAAAAAAATCAGATATACAAGTAAATAGAGCACCAGCCCTAGAGTCAGGAGGACCTGAGTTCAAATCCAGCCTCAGATACTTACCACACTTACTAGCTGTGTGACCTTGAGCAAGTCACTTAACCCCAATCCCTTTGCCTTCCCCCCTCCAAAAAAAATCAGATATACATTGGTTTCTCCATAGTGTATCAATCTTAGGTTGTAAATGTTTAAAAGATAGAAAATGGGTCTAAGAAGTTGTATTTGCTCAAGGATTAACATTGTACAATGTATAGCCACATGCTTAACATGCATTTCTTTATGATGAATCAATTGTTGATTGGCATACAGGAGGACTGAGGGAAGGGCTAAGGGCAAAGTTCTACAACTAAATCTGACTACTCCCTGAAAACATGCAGAACATTCTTCAGACAAGCACACAAATATACATCTGTCCTCTGAGACAATGCAATCCTGGTGTTACCCATAAAAAAAATCCCATAGAAAGTCTCAAGGTTCTTCTAATCTGCATAATAAGCCATGTCAGCTGAGACATGACAGGGATCCCTGGTTCATCCCACCAGGTAAATGACAGGGCTCCATTCCTAGCTCCTCCATTGTTCTTTGGGTCAGAATATGAGATGAGACAGAACTTACCTGGGTCAGGGACCAGAGGTTGAATTGACCACTGAGTTATGATTCCAACAAACACATGAGTAACTTTGGAGGAGTTACTTATAATCTACATTTCACTAAAAACAAAACAAAATCACACATTGGTACATCAGGTGAATAATCTGAATCACCGGAGTAAAATTTGCATTGGCTTTCCAAAATAAAGAACAGAAAAGGTTAATAGACTTTGAGTATTGTTGATGACCATTGAAGAAGACTGAGGACAGGGTTAAAAACAAAGTTTTACAACTAGGTCTGGCTATTCCATGGAAATATGTAGGTTATTTTGAAAGCAAGTGAAGAAAGGCACCAATACTCTCTGAGACAATACAAGTGCTGAAAGTTAGCTATCATTTACTTAGTGAATCCCCACTCAAGTTCAAGGTCAATCAATGCTTCAGAATACCATTTGGGTAACCAGCATTCTTGAAAGTTCTGCCAGCTCTAGCAGGTTTCAACAAACTGGAAAGACTTTGAGTGATGGACAATGAGTGGTGTATTTGTTAGTGTTAGAGTGTGTGAGTGTGTGTGTGTGTGTGTGTTTGTGTGTGTGTGTGATCTAAGTACTGGCCTTTCTAAATTCAGAGGGGCTCCTTACCAGCAGATGGGTTTTAGGGTTTTGGTTTGTTTTCCAGGCACAGCAGTTCATGAGGAGTATCTTTTCTATTTGACTGACTCCTTGGTTAGACTGGTGAAGCCTATGGACGCCTTCTCAGAATAATGTTTTCAAATGCTTAAAAATAAATAGGAGGATAATGAAAACTAAAGGTTAGTAAAAGTAAAGAAATAATTTCCCCCCCACCAATTTCATGGACCCCCTGAAATCTACCATAAAGGTCTATAGTCTTCAAGTTAAGAATCCTTGTTCTAAGGCATAGACAGCGTATGATTCACTGCAATGGAAAGAGTACCCTACCAGTAAATTCACAGATGCCGGAAATATTGAAGAATTTAGGGTGTGGAGGGAAGTCTTCAGTTGATAAAAATCCCTTCCCAGATACTGCAAGTTCTGCAAGCTTTCTAACTATAAGGTAATCCTAGGCAGAACTCAAGAAATTCAACACAGCTACTAGAGCTGAAGATCTAAGACCTTGGTAAGCATCTGTAATGGGAATGTAAATTTAAAGATCTTCCCTGCCCCTAGGCTAAAGTGCACCTGGAGCCTGGGGTAGGAGGCTTGTTTTTCAGTAGATACTTCTTGATTGGCCAGTGAGTCAAAAAGGTTGTTACATTCTCTGAGCCAGGAGAAGGCTATATAAGCCCTGATGTGTAGCTTTGTTTTGGGGGCTCACTTTGAGAAGTGTTCTGTGATTTGATATGGATTATGGGAAGCCGTTGTCCAGAGCCCCCCAGCTTTGAAAATCCCAGATGTTGAAACCCAGATATTGATTTGGTATGGATGTAATGGCTGGACAGTTTGGAAAGCTGTCTACTTGATATGTTTCTGTCTTGATAATTCTGTCTGTATACTTTGAAGTTCGGGGTGCTGACCTTTTTCCCCTGAACTAGGTAAATGATACACATCTGACTGGTTGCTTTCCTTTATCAAAGCAGATCCAAGAACCTGTGGTGGCAGCAACCCTGGGGAGGCTTGGGGTGCTTGCTGCTACAGCATCATCACTGACTTAATTCCACAAGAGGCTCAACTCTTTGAAAGAATTCTATTAATAGAACCTGCCATAATGTATCCTGCTTTCCAGTTCTGGACACATAATCAAATCAATATTGTCGCTGCTACTAAAAAAAGTTTTGTCAATCTACTCCACTATGACTCCACCAGCCTTGTGATTTTCCAACCTATTATACCCTGGCCACCACTCCTCAATACATCTCACCTTATTAGATAATGAATGCTTTGAGGGCAGAGGCTGTCTTAATTTTTGTTTTTGCATATCAACACAGTTCTTGGAATATAGTAAACATTTATTCGTTGGTTCAATAAACTCGAGTAATAATAACAGTTTACAGAGTGTTTTACATGCATTATGTCATTTGATTCTCACAACAAACCCATGAAGTAGATGCTATTATTATCCCCATTTTACAGATAAAGGCTCTGAGGCTCAGAGAGGGAAAGTGATTTACAAAGCTCACTGGGCAAAGAATATAGAGATGTGTTCTAGTGTCAGATTTTTCTCTCAACTGGTAGCATGACTTTGGATAAATCTCCTAACTTCCTCTAAGTCTTACTTTTTCTTTCAGAAGTCATCTTGGCATTATATATATCTCATTGTTTGGAAGATCAAATGAGATAAAACACTTTGAAAGAAAATTTAAGTGCTTTATCATTTGGATAGGTGATGATTCTGGACATTCTCCTGTCAAACTCACATAAGAAGATGGTAAGAAGTGATATAGTATGTTTTAATGTGATTCTGGACTCCAAAGAACTTACACACTCTGGGAAACATGACAGTCTCAGTTATTTTTCACTGCCTGATAAATTATGAGCTCCCCATGAGTTTTCAGTACCCTTGGGAAGCAAGAGAGTTGAGTGCAAAGCTGTTCAGTTCCCCCTAAAACAGATACAGCTGGATGGAAGAGTTTAATGCAAGAAAACAGCAAATTCAGCCTCGCTGCCAAGTTTGTGCCAGAGTTATGAACAATGGCTTATATTGGACAGGGCATGGGTATGGAGAATAGAAGAAATATGTCTGATAACCCCAACATAGTTAGAAATATTTGTACCCAATGGTGATTTCACTAAGCTACTGTGTTATGTATGTGCACATGCACATAAAGGAGCTATAGAACAGGCAGCCTTAAGCTTGAATGCTAAAGAGACTCCAGTTGAAGAAAATGCCACAGTGACTCAAAAGTTATCTTTGTAATTTACTTCTTTTGTGAATATGCCATGTTCTTTGGAGTTTGGGGCTTTTAGTAAGCCCTTTGACATGTCATACTTAGGTCTCATGTTCCTTCTATCCCTGCCACAAGAATATCACTTTTATGTTCTCAAATGTTCCCAAGTTATATTTTGTTGCAGTCATATAAGGGTTTTGCATCTCAGAAATGGAACAAGTGTAATTAGCAAACTCTACCTCCAGCCCCTTATAAAGTCTGGCTGAATGATTTGGTTGATTCTTTTCAAAACATGTGAGCTTTGGAATGAGGCAAGACTTGGAAAATTTTGGTCACAGATTTTTCTCAACCTGGGGACTCTTGATCAACCTGGGAATTCCTACAGGTATTTTATTGGGACTACAGAATCCTTTCATTACATGGAAGGTTTCAGAAGAAGCAAGTGCTCTTGAACAAGGTCACATTGTATGTTTCTGTGCACCGTGAGCTTCATTATGCCCTTACAGCCTGTGATAGCTCTGGCAATGTGCCCTTATAGGTACAGAAAAGAAGGCGCTTCACCCTAGGCTGCCATGTTGCTACTCTTTCTACTTCACAGCTGCTCTAGAAAATCTTTTTAAAAACTCTTATTGTGGAATTATGAATTAAGAGCTGGGAAGGAACTTAGAAGTCATCTAGTACAATCTTCACCCCCCCCTTCCCAATTTACAGATGAAAAAACTGAGGCTCAGAGAGATTGAGGAATTTATCCAAGGTCACTCCTGTATTAAATTAATTAATTAATTAATTAAGTGCCAAGGCCAGGAATTGAACCCAAATCTTCTGAATTCATATCTGGTGGGCTGTCTATTCTATCACAATTTATTTGGCATAGAAATAGAAGGTCCTGAGCAGCAGTATTGCTAAACTAGTGGTTCATGGAGGAGAATCACAGCAGAGATCAACTTAATGCATACATATATCATATTTGAATAAGTATTCAAATGGATCCGTGATCCCATCAATATGAGCATTCCTTCCAACATGCATATCATAACATCCATTTCTGCCAACAAATTCAATACCCAGAATCCATTCAACCTACTGACAACTGTCTTCACTTTCTCTTGCCATACACCAGTGGATATCAGTGGAGTATTGTAATGGAAATGTAAATTTTTAAGATCTTCCCTGCCCCTAGGCTAAAGTGCACCTGGAGCCTGGGGTGGGAGGCTTGTTTTTCAGTAGATACTTTTTGATTGGCCAGTGGGTCAATAAGGTTGTTACATTCTCTGAGCCAGGAGAAGACTATATAAGCCCTGATGTGTAGCTTAGTTTTGGGGCTCACTTTGAGAAGTGTTCTGTGATTGGATCTGGATTCTGGGAATCTGTTGTTGAGAGCCCCCCCCTCGGCTTTGAAAAACCCAGATGTTGATTTGGTATGGATGTAATGGTTGGACAGTTTTGGAAACCTGTCTACTTGATAATTCTGTCTGTATATTCTGAAGTTCGGGGTGCTGACCTTTTTCCCCTGAACTAGGTGAATGATACATATTTGACTGATTAAAGTAAGCTTGTTAACCCATTTTGAGTTGCTTTCCTTTATCAAAGCAGATCTAAGAACCTGTGGTGGCAGCAACACTGGGGACACTGGGGTGCTTGCTGCTACAAGTACACATGATATCCATCAGTTATCCAATTACCTTTTGCTTTTCCAAGTGACCACAAATCTTCCTTTTGGGACACCCAACTATAAATCACCCAAAAGAGATTTTCTTTAATAAGTTTTTATTGATATATTTTGTTTTTATAGAATCTACATTCACAATACATCCCATTACTACAAGAGAGAAGCTCTTTAAAACAAAGAATAAGAGGGAAAATAAATTCAATACAACTAGCCAATACTTTTTTTTTTTTTGCTTTTTGGAGGGCAATTGGGTTTAAGTAACTTGCCCAAGGTCACATGTTTGTTTGTGTGCATTAAGTGTCTGAGGCCAGATCCAAACTCAGGTCCTCCTGACTCCAGGGCCAGCACTCTAGTTACTGCACCACCTAGCCACCCTAGCCAATACATTTTAAAAGCATGTCATCATAGGCGTGGTACCTTTAATTCTGTGCCTTCATTTATTGAGCACACACTTAGCATAGTTAGAAGGTTGTGGGAGATAGACACGCACATGCTTAGCATAGTTAGAAGGTTGTGGGAGACAAAAAGTAGGTATAAGGCATAAGGATTCCCTCACAGAGTTGGGGAAACAGGTAACTCAGACAAAGCCATTGTGAAAAAGAGACAATGAACATATTTAATTAAAGTGTTAGACTGTTTGATACAGGCTGTGAATACTATAGGATATCATAGAAAAAGGAGAAAAGTAAATACAGTACTAGTCAGAGGAGGCTTCATGGAAGAGGTAAAACTTAAGTAGAAGGATGGGTAGAAATGAAATAAATGGAGGGAAGAGAGAAGGGCATTTCAGTTGACTGGAGCAGCATATACAAAGGCACAGGGTGTTACTGGGACAATGAGGAGACTGACCTGAGGGTGAAAAGTACATACAATATTGGTAGCCTGTGTTTGATATAGGGAGTGTCTGAGTCCTTGTTCCTCCTCCTCACAGCCCCACACTATATAAACACAGGAAGACATCAAAGGTTTCCTTATTTATTCTTATGCTGGCCCCAGGTGGGATCCAAGACTGGAAAGGTCAGGTCCAATATAGACAATGGATAGTCACATTCACCACTGATAACAGGCACAATATAAAAATAAGCATGAACTGCCCTGTTGATGAAGCTCCTTGGAGCAAGAATGTAATGTACCCATTCATTTATACAAGTAGTATAAATAACAAAAGCAATGTTTCTGATTCACAATCCAGAAATAAAACTGACTCAGTAATAAAATGTTAGAGTTTAAAGGTACTTTTTAGCTAATCTAATTTAATTCCATCATTTTACCCATAAGGGACCTGAGGCCCAAAGGTAGTGAGTGATTTGTCCAATGTCACACAGCTAGTTGGTGGCAGAACTGAGATTAAAGAGCAGGTTTCTTGACTCTTAAAACAACAATCTTCCCATTATACCATGCTGTCTCCCTATAAGAAAAAAAAAATCAGAAAACTGATGACTTGCCAAGGTTCCCTTAGAAGATTCTAGGAATTCTATCACATAGAACCAAAATAGGAGAGAGACAACAAGTAGTCAAGGTTCTTTATTAATGTTAATGAACATATGATGAAATATGAATGAACATTTGTAGAATTATGGGATATTGAAGCTGGAAGCTATTACAATCCCGTCATTTCACAAAGGTGGAAACTGAGAGCCAAAAAGAGAGAAAGACTTGCCCAAGGTTGCTCAGTTAAATAGAGAGCTAAAAATAGAAATTCCTTTACTATTAATCCAATATTCTTTCTAACAAACCATGTTGCCTCATGAAATTATGGAGATTTTTTTTTACATATACATAAAATCTTCAGTTTTCAGGGTGGGAAGAAAATCAATGTGTTTCCTGATATCAAACACTACTATAACCAAAATATACTCTCATCCAAGATCTTTACTATCTTCAAATATGTGAAGAATTGTCAAGAAGTGAATTGAACTAAATGTGCACACAGATAAACCACATTCTGTAGAGCTCCATAAGACAGAAATAAGGAAAGTGAGTGGAAATTAAATAGAAGCAGACTTTGACCCAATTTAAGGAAGTATTTTTTTAAACAATAAAAGCCATGGGACAATGGAGTGGCTGCTTCATGACATATTAAACTCCCCATGATGGGGAAGTGTTGAAATAGAAATTGGATGACCATCTGTCTAGACTAGTATAGAAGGGATTCATCACGTCTATAGTGTAAGAAATAATGAATCATGAGAAGACTAAGAACTAATGCAAAGAGATGTAGGAAGAACCAGGAAAATACACTTGATGAGTACAGCAATGGAAATGGAAAGGATGGGGAAATATAAACTGAATGTTGCTTGATTTTAACTATTGAGATTATCTTTGAAGAAAAAAATGAGAAAATTGTACCTTTACTGGAAGGAATATGGAACATTGAGTCAATTGTCAGATTCAGTTGATGTCTTGATTAGACTTGTTGAACTGCTTTCTTCTCTTTCTCTTTTTATTTTTTGTTATAGCAGATAGCTCATAATGTAGAGAGGGGAGGATAAATTTGGTAACGGAGGTGATCCAATAAATCGATAAAATCATTTTGAAAGAACAGAATTCCCACATAGAGTGGGCGGTTGTACAAGATGACATCTATGATATCTTATTTATAATATCTACCAACTCTCAAATGACCTTCAGAAAAGATCATCCTGAAGTCACAATTAGTCCTTCTTTTCGATCTGTGATGTTCTAGTGTTTAGTATATGTCAATCGATTGAAACCAATGTAAAAGTTTAGGTTCTATAAGGTTAAAAACAAGTGTAATCAAAATTTATCTTGACATCTCTGAACTCTTTCATAAAGTATATCCTTTATTTTATTTATTTTATTTTATTTTTAATTTATGGAATAAAACAAGCATTCCCATAACATAGTACAATAAAAGGATGATTATATATGAAACTATGCACAACTTGCTATTGCTTTCAAATATACAACAAAATTATCATGTAATTTTCTTTTTTATTCTTCCCTCCCACCATGTTATAGAGATGGCTAGCATTAGATACAAATATGTGTAAATATATATATATATATATATATATATATATATATACACACACATATATATGTTTTTTGTGTATACATGCATATATATGTAAAATTATCCTGTAAATAATTCTATCTATCTGTTCTTTCTCTGGATGCATGTAGCATCTTTCTAATATATCTCATACTTTATTTGGGTATTTATAATAGACAAAATAACTTATTTGCTCAAAGTCATTCTTAAAACAATATTGCTGTTATTGTGTATTATGTTCTCTTGGTTCTGATCATTTCGCTCTTCATTACTTCATGTAAGTCTTTCCATGTTTTCCTACAATCATCAAACTCATCATTTCTTATGGCACAGTAGCATTCCATCACATTCATATACCACAACTAGTTCAGCCCCAATTGATGAACATTCCTATAATTTCCAGTTCTTTACCACCATATCTGTGATATATAGGGATGCTAATGATTTATGTGGATTTACTTTATATCCTGCTACTCTGTTAAAATGATTGTTTCAATGAACATTTTACTTGAGTCTTTGGGTCTTTCCAAGAATATCATCATATTGTCTACAAAAAGAGTTTTATTACCTCATTCTCTATTCTGATTCTTTCCATTCTTTTTCTCCTCTTATTGCTAGGATTTCCAATATGATACTGAATAATATTGGTGACAGATGTTTCAGACTGGATCTTACTGGGAAGGTCTCTGGTTTATTCCCATTACAAATAATGGTTGGTGATGGTTTTAGATAAATTTCTTTTATCACTTTAAGAAAGAATTCACTTATACCAATACTCTCAAGTGTTTTTAATAGAAATGAGTTAAACTTTATCAAAAGTTTTTTGCATCTATTGATATAATTATGATTTTTTAACTTTTATTATTGATATAATGAATTATATTAATAGTTTTCTTTATGTTAACCATTCCTATATTCCTGGTATAAATCCCACTTGATCATAATGTATAATCTTTGTTATATATTGTTGAAATCTTTTAGCTAATATTTTATATAGAATTTTTTCATCCAAATTCATTAATGAAATTTTTCTATAATTTTCTTTTTCTGTTTTTACTCTTCCTGGTTTAGGCATCAGTATCATATTTGTTTAGAAGGGTGTATAGTTTAAGATTAGGTGAATAGATAATGGAAGCACTTTTAGAAGAATGGGTAAAATAAGAAATAAAATGGTAAGGGGAAAATATAAGGTAACAGGGATAGGGTAAAAAGAGAAGCTGAGAAAGAAAATACTGAGTAAAAATAAGATAGAAGGAAATTCACAAATAGTACTTATAACTTTTAGTGTGAATGGGATAAACTCACCCATAAAATGGAAACAGATAACCGAATAGATTAAAAATCAGAATCTAAGAATATATTGCTTAAAAGAAACACATTTTAAAATGAAATACACATAGAGTTCAAATGGAGGGTTGGAATTGAATGTATTATGCTTCAACAGATACAAAAAAGGAAAGGGTAGAAATTAGGATCTCATAAAAAGTTATAGCTAAAATAGATTTAGCTAAAAAAGATAAACAGGGTAACTACATTTTGATAAAAGGTGCCATAGACAATGAAGCAACATCAATAGTGAACCTAGATGCATCAAATACTATAGCATCTAAATTTTTGAAAGAAAAGTTAATTACAGGTAGAGATAGATAATAGTACTATAGTAGTAGAGGACTTTAATCTTCCCCTCTCAGAAATAGATAAATCTTGCCAAGAAATAAATTTAAAAGTTAAGGAAATGAATAAAATTTTAGATAAACTAGATGATAGATATCTGGAGAGAATTGAATGGAAATGGAAAGGAATACACTTTTCTCTCATGGTACCTTTACAAAGACTGATAATAAAAATTTCATCCCTAAAAATTTTATAGTTAAAAGCAGAAATATTAAAAGGATTGTTTTCGGATCATATTGCAATAAAATTGTATTTAGTAAGGGAGCAAGGAGACATATTAAAAACTAGATATTAAGAAAACTAATCTTTTAAAAAAATGATTTGTTTATTTACTTTTAGTTTACAACATTCAGTTCCACAATCCCTTGAGTTTCAAATTTTCCCCTCTCCCTCCCCTCCCCTCACCACCCCATCATGGCAGCATGCACTTGAATATATAATCTACAAATATCTTCACATTAATCATTAGTCAGGCTGTAAAAAAGGATTATAACTGATGGAATGATCAGTGGAAAAGAGGAAACAAAACAAAACAAGAAAAAGAAACACAGCAAATTGTTTTTATCAATCTGCATTCAGACTCTGCATCTCTTTCTCTGAATGTGGATATCTCTTTCCATCATGAGTCTTTTGGAGTTGTCTTATAACCTTGCATTGGTGAGAGGAGTCCAGCCTATTGAAGTTAATTATCACACATATGTTGTGTCTGATTGTGGACTGATTTCTCCTTGTTCTGCTCTTCTTGCTCAGCATAAGTTTATATAAGTCTCTCCAGGTTATTATGAAGTCCATCTGCTCCTCATTTCTTATAGCACAGTAGTATTCCATTACATTCATATACCACAACTTGTTCAGCCATTCCCCAATTGATGGTCATCCCCTTGATTTCCAATTCTTTGCCACCACAAAAAAAAAGCTGCTATAAATATTTTTGTACATACAGGTCCTCCTCCCACTTCTCTTATCTCTTTGGGATACAACCCTAGAAGTGGTATTTCTGGGTCAAAGTATATGCACTTATTTATAGCCCTTTGGGCATAGTTCCAGATTGCTCTCCAAAATGGTTAGATCAGTTCACAACTCCACCAACAATGCATTAGTGTTCCAATTTTTCCATATCCTCTCCAGCATTTATCATTTTCTTGTTTTGTCATCTTAGTCAATCTGGCTGGTGAGATGTGGTACCTCAGAGTTGTTTTGATTTGCATTCTCTAATCAATAGCGATTTAGAATATTTTTTCATATTAATCAACCTAATCTTAGTAATAGCTTTTAAAGCTGCATCTAGAAAGCAGATGGGGTCTCTTTAAAAGGAGGCAGCCAGTAGACTGATCTGAAGAGGCTGCAATACAAACAAAGATATGTATAATTTATTTTATATAACTTCCCATTATGTTATTTATAAGGCAACAAGCACTTATATTCAAATAGCAGAAAACAAAAACATATACAGAGGAAACTAGAAGGAAAAGAGATGAGGGAAATACTCTAGAAAGGGCTTCACACAAACATGTGAATATTTTATATGATGATCACACCACCACATGTTTCTTCTAGCTTCACCAAGAGGCAATGAAATTCAAAGGAAATGTATCAGGGTCCTTCTATTTGACCAAGAATGATAGGAAGGCCAACACAGGTTAACTCTCTTTAGCTCTACAAGTCTAAATAGAATGAACATACTATCTGAGGCTATGATGAAGAGGAGATTCTAGCATTACACCCATCAGGCAACATACTCACACTATGATTGCTGGGATAGAAAGTGAGATTGATAGAGGAAATAACAGATTCATGTCTCTATTTCATACTTATTCCAGGCATATTTTTCTTCCTCTCCTTCCTCCTTTCCTCCCTTTTCCCACCTTCTCTCTTCTCTTCCTTCTCCCTTCTTTCTCCCTCCCATTTTTCTCTTCCCCTCCCCCTTTGTCTTTCTCTATGTCTCTCTCTAATTCCCCCCTTCCTCTGTCTCTATCTCTCTGTCTCTATGCCTTAAACCCTTCCCTCCCATCTCTGCCTTTATCTTTCTCTCTGTATGTCTCTCTTCTCATTGATAAAGGGAGTTTCCTCACTTGGGTGTTCACTACACCAATGAAATCACAGGTACAGTCCATATCTCTCTCCTCAGCCTTCTTCAAGTAGAATTATTCAAGAGTTAACAACCTTTTTTTTTTTTTACTGGTTTTATTTTGTAGTACTTTCTTGCTCTATTCTGAACTTAGAGCTCTACATATTTTTCCCACAAATAAAAATAATTATAGAGAAAGGAAGTATGTTCACAATAATCACAACAATAATAATTCATATTGATATTTAGCTTTGAGGTTTTCAAAGACTTTTCCTCCAAACAAATCTGTGAAGTAGGAAATGCAAGTATTATTATTCCCATTTTAAAGATCTGTAAATTGAAACAGAGAAAGAAAGGGACTTGCCAGTGTCATACAACTAATATGGGTTAGAGCAGGAATTCATTCCCAAGTCTTCTGACTCCAAGATTATTGCTTTTTCAACTCTGTCACATAATAAAAACTGTATCTGTGTTCTTGAAACAAATGGAAACCTAAATTGCCACAATTCCTGTTTTTAAGAATTCCTGTTTATCTTGCCTAAGTTACTTTACCTATGTTATATTTCAAAGATAAGTTGCTACGATTCAAGAGTAGGACCATACCATTGCCTTAGGAGCCTTACCTACCTCTTGCCTTTCTTGTCCCCGTCTCTTGCTTTTCTTCTTTCCACACCATGTGGCCCACAGTTACTGTAGTAATCTACTGTAAACATCACTCTGATCTGCCACTCTGCTGCCCATAAATAGGCCATTTTTCAAAGGAAGAAATCCAAACTATCAATAGCCAGGTTGGGAAAAAATGCCCCAAATCATTAATAATTAAAGAAATACAAATTAAAGCATCTTTGAGCTTCTCCCTCACATCCATCAGATTGGTCAAGTTGACAAAAAAGGAAAGTGACAAATGTTGGAGATGCTCCATGAGGGTAAAGACCCTACCTTAATGTGTGTTTTTCTATAAGGTCTTCTACACAATAACTAATATGTATTTGTTGAATTTATTAATTAATTATTCATGTAATGCACCATCACTATCCCAATATCTTTATCAAGCTTTGTCTCTCATCCTCACATTCTTCTCCTTTTTTAACTCTCTTTTTACTTTCTCAAACACTAAAGGTTTTCTGGTGACCTCCCATACTGTGTGCCATAAGAATGAAATTCAAAAATCTCACAAGCAACCCATTTTGTCTAATGACTACATACCAGGTCTCAGAGTATGGCAAAAGTATACACAAAAACACACTAGACTCCTATTCTTCTATCATGTTAGAGAATTCTTTAAAGTTAGGGAATTTTAGATTATCCAATTTCATTCCATAAGCCCACTGCCAACCACCAAAATGATTTTTGTCATAGAAAGATAGATCCTATATAGTTCGATAACTGTATTAGATCATCTTGCCATTAACATCATCTTTTTAGTAAAATTATAAATATAATTTAAATTATATATGATATATAA
Source organism: Petaurus breviceps papuanus (assembly GCF_028583685.1). Lineage (NCBI taxonomy): Eukaryota > Metazoa > Chordata > Mammalia > Diprotodontia > Petauridae > Petaurus > Petaurus breviceps. Next base: position 3,133,704 of record NW_027187263.1, on the reverse strand, counting down.
TACAATATAAATATATTTATATATCCATATATAAATATAATTTAAATTATAAATACTACAGAAGTCCACAGTATGTCACGAGTGTAATATAGTCAATTATTTTGTAAAATAAAAATAAATGGGTTCAGTGTCAAAGATGGTTGCCTAAACAGACCTCTTAGAGTCAGAGAAAAATCCTTAAATTCTCAGATTAACAAATACAATGACAAACTACAGTGATTTCTTTCCACTAAGGAAGACAATATGCAGAAAGAAGCTGAAAAGGAAAAAGAAGTGGGAGGGAGCATAATGCTAAAATGAAGCTATAGGAGGAATTAATTTCTGCTCTGCCCTATAACCCTCCAATCAGAGAGGAAGAAACAGCTAAGGATGCTGATGAGGTGTTAATAGCAAAGCTGAAGTTATTTCCATGAGATGAGTTCCCTGGTGATGAGATTATTTGAGTTAATAAAGAGTTTCTTCTACCAAAATAGAGAAATTTGTTGAAAACAACAGAGCTAAACAGGAACTTTGAAACAGATATGCAAGAAGTCCAGATAAACTTAGAAAAATAAATTTATTTGAGTAATTGGAAGAAGTTATATGATGATATAGTGCTAACATTCTAATAGGGGGTGAAGAAATGTTTCCCTTCAGAATCTCTAATATCTTCAAATGGTATTGAGGGAGTTAAATAGAAATAGGGAGGGAATTGGTTTTGTTCTGACTGTTTGAGGAGGAGAAAAAGAAGGAAAGACAAGGGCAAGAACGAACTAGTATAGAAAGGAGGAAGAAGGGTGTATAGCTTGACACTTTTCATAATTGAGATGAGTGAGACTATGCAAATATGGAAGAAGGGGCGGGTGGGGTGGGCATCATATAAATCTCATTTATCTGAAACAGACAAAGGAAGGTCAAATATAAGCACATATGTGGGAAACAGGGAAATAGGAAGGGAAAAAACAAGAGGAAGAAAAAAGACAAAAAAGAATTACAATCTAAGGGAGTATCTTAGAGTCTCTTAGACAACTGGTGAAACAAATGAACAAATTGTAAATCAATATAACAGAATAATTTTACCCTACAAGAAATGAGAGAAAGGTGATTAACCAAGCTAATCTTGGGTAACATGAACAACCCAGAGTGAAGTGAGCAAAGCCAGGAGAACAACTTATACAAGGACAATGATATTGTAAAGAAAAACAACTTTGAAAGACAAAAACTCTGATCAAAACAATGAGCAATCATATCTCCAGAAGTCCTGGGATGCGCATGTGACCCACCTCCTAGCAGAGAGGTGATGAACACAAGGTACAGAGACCTATAATTTTGCATAATTTTCATTTGTTTTGCATGACTAAGTTTACTTGTTACAAGTATTTTCCCACCTCTTTTCCTTACTCTGGTCAGTGGGGAGTGAAGGTTGGGGAAGATGTATAGGAAGTAATATCAAGTGAGCAATATCGATACCAAAAAGTGATGGAGGGGAGGGGAGGGGGATCGCAACATATGAATATTTTACAGAAGGATGCAGTTTTGAGAGCGGTGTATACACGTGTGTGGTGTGAGATGAAGATTTGGTATTTGATATAGAATCTTTTGTTTTCTGGGGTGTGGGTAAATGCTTTTCTTGGTATTTAAAAAATAACATTTTAAAAACTCGGGTTTACAGATACCAGTTTACAGATTCCATATTTTTGTTTATTCTGTTGGACAAATGAAAATCCAAAGTTGGAAGGAAATTATAAATACCTAGGCCCAGAAGAAATGTGGGAGAAAAACTTGAAATTTCAGTGGTTTATACAACTGAAAAAAAGATGAAGTGATATTTTTCTACAGTTTTACTTGGGAATTCTTTTCTTTTTTCTAACAGCAGCAAGGAGTACTTTATACCTTAGAAGTATAAAGTACTCCCTTCCACTGTTCTTTATTAATTAAAAAAAGCAAAGACACTCATGTTTGTGGGAATATTGCTAGACCTTAATTAAGAATGAACACATTGGTTCACTTAATTTTATAAGCACAGTTAGTCTGCTTTTTATTCTTCATTTGGTCACGTACTTTTGGAATGGGGGAATGTAATTTGTTTCACACTAGGAATTTGATCTCTGTAAAGAAAAGATAATGTTTTTTTACTTACCTTTTTAAAAATTAGTCTTTGTTCTTTTAAAATGTCATTTTTTACAGAAAATTCCCTTTCCAGAAAAATGGTAGAGTAACGAACCCAAGATGCAGAATGAGACACACATTTTTGGACATGACAAATTCCTGTATTTGTTTTAGGAAGGAAGAAGAGTGGGGTTAGCAATAGGGTCACCAAAGAAAGAGAAAGAAGAAAAGTCATTGAAACGTTTTTTTTTTTTAATGCAGAAAAAAGAACTGAAGGAGATTCAGAAGGAAAGACAAGCAGGAGAGTAGAAAGAGTGTTGGGTCTGCAGTCAGGATGACCTAAGTTCAAATCCAGACTCAGTTATTAGCTTTGCAAACCTCAATGAATCACTTCACTTTGGTCTGCCTCAGTTTCCCCAACTGTAAGACGGGGATAATAAAAGCACCCACTTTACAGGGTTGAAGTGAGAAAAAAAATAAGATAACATTTGTAAATTGTTTAGCACAGTACCTGTGCCAGTGGATCCTCCACTGCTCCCTCCCCCTTTTTAAAAAGGAAAGTTGTACATAACGGAGATTTGCTTTTTCATTTGCAATTCTCTTTTTCTGTTGTACTTTCATTATGGATTTCTGAGGATATTTATTAAATTCAGAATTGAAAAGAAAATTCACTTCTCCAAATTTAGCTCAACTCTTGTTAACATCTGTTTTTCAAAAGTCAATCATGAATCTGGTCATATATAATAAAGATAAAGAAAAACAAGTGTAATAAAAGTAGTTCATAGTGCAGTAAAGTCTGAAGAAACCAGTCTCAATTACAGAATCCATAAAACAAAGAAGCATTTATAAAGTGGCCGCTATAAAACCTTCATTCTTTTTATTTCATAGATCAACCCAAATGCTGCAAACAAGGGTATCAGAATGTCTTGACAAGGGAGTAGAAGCAGGAACAAGTTGAGGCTTACTTTATATTTAAGAGTGATGTAGATGATAGGTAGGCTTTCACCTTATCTTGTCCAGAAACAGGCCTTCCTTCCTAAGCATTTTGCCTACCCCTCATCATCTTCATCTTGGCTCTCCTCAAAAGCTTCTAACTCCCCCCTAATGTGTTGTCTTCCCTCATTTGAATGTAAGCTAGTGTAATAGCAAGTACCCTAGTACACCCAGGATGGCCTGCTAGCACAGGTTCTTTGATCTGCTTTTAAAGGAAATACTGCTCAAAAAGGAGTTAACAATCCTACTTTTAATTACATTCACTAGTTCAGGGGGAAGGTCCGCACCCTGAACTTGCAGAAAATACAAGCAGAGAAATTAGCACAGAGACCAAAAGACAGGGCTCCAATAATCTAAATATAGCGATATTGCTAAATACTTTACATACGTCACTGGATGGAGGAAGAACAGATGTTTAAGCAATCTGGGGGTTCTGAACATAACGGCCACTCAGAGTCTTGACCAGGAAAGCAAAAGACCCTTCTCGTGAGCAGACTCCCAAAGCAAAATGCCAAACTCCCAGAATATATAACAAAGGCTCAACCCCTGATTGGCTCAGAGTCAGGAGGCATGAAACCTACTTGATTCAGCAAAGCTGTGAATTATCAGGGTTCAAAAGATATTGATCCTTCAGATGTTTACAGTTTAGCCTGAGCCTAGGAAACTAAACTCCAAAATGAAAACAAAAATCTCACCTTGCTTGTGCTTACAGCTAGTTGTGGGTAGGAATTATCTTGCTTGCTTGTATTTGTCTCCAATTCTTTGTGCAGTCCTGAGCAAGCAATAAGCACTAAATGCCCCTCCATTTTCTCCCCACAATGAGCATATTATTTTTATGTATATACAATGCCTGACACCTAACAGGCTGTGATAGGGGAAATTGAATTATAAAATACTGCTATTAGATATTGTAGTATAGTGGAGCAGCTAAGTTCAAGTACCTTTCTTCCTAGGTCAAGTCATTGCCCACCTAAGCCTCAGGTGTCTTATGTGTAAAATAAAGTGTTTGAACTAGGTGACCTCTGACATCTCTTCTAGCTCCATTTCTATGATCCATAAAGTAGGCTCTCTTATATAGCTTTAAATCTTCCTATATCTTTTTCATATCATTAATTTTCTTAATTAGCCTTTTCATCTATTGATAAATATTTCAGCCTGGCCTGTGCAAATTCCCCAGAAGTTCAAACAATTGGATTCAGAATTATTGCAAATTTACAGTGTGCTGAAGAATGACTTTTGAACTCACTGTGGTTTCCAATAATTTGGGTTAAATTGCATAAATTTCAACTCAAAAGTTTATTCTTTTTCAAAAGTTTCTAAAAACACCAAATGTTTTCAGGGTGAAAACTTTTTTGGGTAAAGTGGAAAGACATTCTTATTAAATGCAGTGTGTCTACCCTAATTCTAGTCAATGATTTTTACCTCTCGGTTGTTATCAGGTCTCTTATCATTAGTTCTTTATCTTCAACAAATGGAAAATATTTTGAATGCTCTGAATAAGTTCATTTACCTTAGCAGTACGCTTTCCAGGTATGTACACATAGATGATGAATTTGAGGCATGCATTACCAAAGCTAACTCAGCATTTGGGAGGCTCCAAAGGAAGGTGTGGGAGAGAAGAGGTATTAGGCTGCCTATCAAACTGATGGTCTACAGAGCCATTGTGCTGACCTCATTGTCATATGCCTGTGAGACCTGAACAGTCTTCCAGGACCATGCCAGAAAATTGAACCTCTTCCATTTGAGTTGTCTTAGGAAAATTTCGATCACCTGGAAAGATAAGGTGATGAGATGCCAAGGTACTTTTTGAAGCTGAACCACCAAGTATTCAAACTCTACTGCAGAGAGGTCATCTATTTCAAATGGCTCTAATGCCAAAGGTACTTTTGCCTAAAAGAAATTTTTCAGAGAACTCACACAAGGCAGGAGCTCACATAGAGGTCAGAAGAAACATACAAAGACACTGTCAAGGTCTCTCTGAAGAGCTTTGGTATCAATTATGAGGCATGGGAGACACTGGCACAGGACCATCCAGCATGGTGTGCCTGCATCAAGAAGGTACTATGAGCAGAAAAGAACAAAGTAGCTCAAAAGTTATGTAAGATATGCAAATTTAGAGACCTATCTATTCTGAATATTCATGCATATTATTTATGGTAGAGCCTTCTGAGCTCATATCGGTTTGATCAGCCACAGTAGACACACCGTACATTGACCCTGATGTCATGGTGTCATTTTGGTCCTCTTTAAGAATGAAGGACAAACAACAACAATCCTCAACAAGTGACCTTGCGTTTACTTATTTGTCTAAATGTCATATTTCCCAAGTAAAATATAAACTCCTTGAGAGGAAAAATTGTTTCTTTAAAAAAAATTTGTCTGTGATCCCAGCACCTAGCATTCATGTTTTTCACATAACAGTTGCTTAATTAAAGTTTGTTAAACTGTATTGAATTGAATTATTGTCATTCATTCCCCCTATTCAGAACACTCCCAGACCCCCAGATCCTATTGTCTTCCCTTTCAAATGCTTTGTATGTGTCCCTTGCTACTTAACTATTTTCTTATTTATCTCTGCCATTAGACTAGGAGCTCCTTGAGGGCAGGGACTGATTTGCCTTTCTTTGTACCCTAGTCGTGCCATGCAGTCCCCAGGGCATCGTTACATTTAATAAATGCTTGTTGACTAACTGACTGACTCATTGAGAAAAACCTTAGGCAATGCCAAATTTCCTGAATTACTCAAGACCAGGACTGAACAAAATACTTTCCTAATTATCTCTTCTTTTCTTTTCCACTCCACAATATTACTAATCCATACTGGGGACTGACTAAACCCTAGGTGACAAATGCCCAAGGGAATGAAGGGAAACCAGTCACCTTTCTGCAATTTTTTTCATCATGGATATCCTTTGCCCTTAAGAAGATGTGTAAACCCTGAACCTCTCCCCAGTGCATACACATTCATGTGTTTCAGAGGGTCCACAGGGCTTGATGCCATCTTGCCTACTTTGCTGATCTCTGATAGGACCCTATATAGCCTTTCACATACATTCTTCAGTTACTTGTTGGAATTTGTTTTTCACTTTCTGCCTCTTCATACATTTGGCACTTTATCTCCTTCTGTCCATATTTGGTAAGGTTGCACAACTCTTAAGTCTGATTTCTGCTTGTCAATTCAGTAGCTTGGAGATCCTCTTCTTATCCCAGGAAGGGTTTATCTTTCCCACCTTTCTGGAGGTCTTGTGATGCATTTTGTTTCCAACACCTTCTAACAGCCTCAATGTACAATAGATGCTCTGTCAGGAAGGCAGGGATTAGTGGATGGATTTTTTAATGAATTGCAGATTATATGGAACCTGCATCTGAATGAAATATGTGTTAGTTTGACTCTGCAGAATTCTTACCCATTATAGTTTGGCTTATAGTGAAAAACAAGATCTCTCAAGATGTTTTTGGCACAGGTGAGTGGCTGTGGGTTATGAGTTATCAGCTTTGTTATAAACCTGATACTGCCACATATTAGTTATGTAACCTCTGGCATCTGACCAGTTGGATCATAGGAGATGATGCTGCCTCTGGAATATATATCATATTACGCTGCTCTAAGCAGAACCACAGGCAAGATGGTGAACAGGGCAGAAGCAAGTAAGATTGCTGGTGCACGATTGAATTCTGTTTTGTTTTGGCTCAAATATGAGTGTCAGACTTATAGATTTTGGGGTTGGAGCTTATCTGATAACCCTGTCATGGGCCCAAACTAACCTGACCATTCTGGGCTTCACTCCAAGGAGTCAGAAGGATGGTGACAGCAGCAGCAATAGCAACTTACTCCAGGACAATCTAAGCTCTTTGAGGGCAGGATCTCTTTTCTGTTTTGTCTTTATATTCTCAGTGCCTTCGTATTCCTTATACATAGTAGATAAAGAGCAGGCCTGATGGTCAGAAAACCTCCATTCAAGTACCACCTCTGACACACAGTAGCTATATGCCCTTAGAGAAAAAAACACTCAACTTCTCTATTCATCAAGGAAATATTTAAAACTAAATTACAGAAGAGTTGTAGAAAGACTGCATACTTGGACAAGTACAGATCCCTTCTTGTTCCCTCCCTCCCCCCACAATCCCCAGTACCTAGCATTTGCCTTGCAGATAATAAACAATTAATAAAAGATTTGATGAATTGAACTGAACCAAACTTGAAGGGCAAGTCTTGGCACAGCCATGGGCAACCAAAGGGGGCTATACTAGAAGCTTCTGGAATTTTTTAATGAGTTGATTAGGGGTGAGAGGTTAGCTGGCTGCCAGCAGCACCTTGATAGCATCCCCTCAGAATAAGGATTTAATTAATTAATTCTCCACTCTGCAGGCTCAGGAAGTCTATTTTTGTCATCCCATAGAGTGGCAATCAGGCTCTGCGGAACTAATTAATATTAATAACATCAATGTGCAGTATAGTACAGTAGAAAGAACCCTGGAGTTTTCATCAGAGAGCCTGGGCTTCAAAACCAGCTCTTCTAGTATTCAAACTCAGACAAGTCAGTTAATCTCTTTAGATCTCAGCTTCATCCTTTTCAGTGAAGAGCTGTGGACTCTAAGGTCCTTTCCAACACTAAAGCTATGACCCTATGAACTTACTTTTGAGTCCTACTTTAGCTCTAAATCTATGGTCCTATGACTTCTAAACCAGAAAAATAATTTATTAATTTATAATAGGGATATAACTTTTTAAAGACCAGATATTTGTCTCTGATATAGATTTTTCATTAGCTGTGTGTCCCTGGGCAAGTCATTTAACCCTACTTACCTCAGTTTTCTTATCTGTAAAATGAACTGGAAAAGAAAATGGCAAACCATTCCAGTATCTTTACCATCTCACCTTCCCAATGAGATCACAAAGAGTCAGACATGAGTGAAATAACTGAACAAATTTGTCTCCATCATTATACAGATTAGTTCCTTCCCTGGTACCAAGATATTGAATTATACATCATAGAATTGTTTGGGGAAAATGGAATCATGGTAAAGAGAAATGGATTATCTTATGGGATGTTCCATCAACACTATGGTAGACGTTGGGCATTATCCTTATTCTACTATAGAATACATCTTTCATGGGGCGGCTAGGTGGCACAGTGAATAAAGCGCTGGCCCCAGAGTCAGGAGGACCCAGTTCAGTTCCAGCCTCAGACACTTAACACCCACACAAAAGAAACCAGCCATGTAACCTTGGGCAAGTTACTTAACCCCAATTGCCCTCCAAAAGGCAAAAGAATAAAAAATAAAAAATAGAATACATCTTTCAAATAAGAGTGTTTTAACTGGTGCCATGTTTACTCCAACAAGATTTTCATTTTTTTGCCTTCCTTTTTCTAGACTCGATGCAAACCAAAACCTTTTTGTTATGACATTAGCTAGAAAATTTTAAAATAAGCTGTTAGTTAGACTTTAGATTTATGTCTACATGAACAAGACATGAAAATCCAGAGTTACCCTAAAATCATCACCAGTCCATTTAAAAAACCCCTCATAGTATAGATTGTTTCTCCAGTTAACCTAAGTTTGTCTATGAAACATTCAAAATAGCTTCCATTTCAGAGGGTGACACTGTTTTGTCTTTGTCTCTAGATTCTGGGACCATGTCTTGTTTAGGAATTATAGCTCAGAAGTGCAATAACTTGATAAAACTGACTTGCTTTGCCTTGATATCACTGATAAAAGCCCTTTTAGCAGAGGCCTAGAATGTTCCGAGCAAAAAAAGAAAATTTATAGAATCATGAAATGCATCATAGCTAGAAGGGGTCCTTGGAGATCAATTAGTACAAACCGTCTTTTTGCATATGAGAAAATTGTTCCTAAAGGAATTAGGGTGGGAAAAGAGTAAGCATTAAATTTGAGGGGAAATTATTTTATGATCCCTAGGACTTATATGAAAACAGCTGTGTATATATATATATATATATATATATATATATATATATATATGTGTGTGTGTGTGTGTGTGTGTGTGTATTTATGTATGTGTGTGTACGTGTGTCTTTCTCTGCCACTTTGGCTTCAGGCCTCAACCTCAGCCAACAAGGCTTGGGATTCCTAAGAAATAATGGGTCAAAGCTGACATGATTTGCCTGTTTGGGAAAAGCTATGTAGACAGTAGGAAAACAGAAAGTATCACACCTGCAAAGGCTGATTCAGTCCTTGAGCAGTCCCTAAGGATAAATGCCAGGACAAGACCAGGCCTGGGAATCCTAGGACAGAGTCCTAAGGTCTGGTCTCACCTGGCCTTCAAAGGCTAGATCTGTTCCAAGAAGTGAGAACATGTGTCTAAGCAAGCTACTTGATGTATTGGGACATAGCCCTGTGATGCTACCCTGGAACTGATTGACTGATTGAGTCCTCCATGTTCAATCTGTCAATGAACATTTAAGTATTCTAGGGATGGGGCGGCTAGGTGGCGCAGTGAATAGAGCACCGGCCCTGGAGTCAGGAGGACCTGAGTTCAAATTCGGCCTCAGACACTTAAGATAAAAACTAGCCTTGTGACTTTGGGCAAGTCACTTAACCCCAATTGCCCTCTAAAAAAAGGCAAAAAACAAAAGTATTCCTGGGACCTATGATAAATATGATACTCTGGGAATATAAATGATAAATATGAACATTGGAACAGTCTCTACCTCTGTTCATTGTCTCCACGTGATCTTCAATATAGCTTGTTTATGTGTCGTTTTTACATGTGTTCTCCCTTCATTAGACTGCGAGGTCCTCGAGCCCAAGGACCATTTTTACCTTTCTTGTTATCCCCAGCTCTTTTACCCGTTATATAGAAGGCACTTAATGAGAATTTGTTGACTGACTGAATGACATATTCAAAAGAGAAAATAGAACATGTTAACAGAGAAGTAAGTACAAGATTGATATAAAATAAACACAAAGTGAATTAGGAGGTGAAAGTAGAGAACTGTGGGGCACAGCAATGACAGCTAAGGGCATTAGGAAAAGCCTCCAGAAGAAGGTAGCATCTATAACTAAGCCTAGAAGACATCTAGGACATATAAGAGGTGGGAGTGAGGAGGGACAAAATGCCAGTCTTGAGAAGCAGACTGCCTATAGAAAGGCAGAGAAGAAAGAAGTGAAAGGTTTAGCCTTAATATTGAGTGAGAGGGAACATAAGTCAAGATTCCAGGTCAGAGTCCTAAGTTCTGGTCTCACCTGGTCTTCAAGGGCTACTTTGAAGATCTAAGATCTAGACATCTTATTGCTCATGTAAGACTTCACCAAAATCTGAAGAGGGGTGAGAGAAAGAGAGAGAGAGAGAGAGAGAGAGAGAGAGAGAGAGAGAGAGAGAGAGAGAGAGAGAGAGAGAGAGAGAGAGAGAGAGAGAGAGAGAGAGAGGCTTGAGTAACTCGATTGCCTGGAAGAACTTACTTCCAATCCAACAGATCAGGGGAGTAATCCATAGCAAAAGTCATGAAGATCTTTGGAAGATGGAAACTACATCCTACCTTCTCACCATCAAAAGTCATGTAAGCTCTTCCAGGAAGTCACCCATATAAATTCTACCTAACTGCTTATAATCATTCTATGCACATCTTTAGAATCCTAGGGTTGATTCATCCTAGGGTTCATGTAGTAACATGACACAGTGGTGTGCTGGAATGAGTGTCGGATCCAAACTTAGTAGGCCTGTATTCAAATCTTTATTCTGCCACTTACCACCTGTTCCATCTTACACAAATCAGTTTACCTCTCTGATTCTTCATCTTAAAGAATTCTTTCGGGGCGGCCAGGTAGCACAGAGAGTAAGAGCACTGGCTCCAGTGTTGGGATGACCTGGAGATCGAATCCTGGGCTCAGACACTCAGCACCACACCCAGAAATAACTGGCCGTGTAACCTTGAGAAAATTATTTAACTCTGATTGCTTTAAAAAAAAAATTCTTTCCAGTTCTAAATCATTGACCCCATTTAGAGTTTCTTCTGATACTTTACATTTTTGGAAGGTTGTCAGGAGAGAGGATGGGATTTTGTATTTATTCTGTTTATTACAATCAAATGTGAGCTTATATGAGGTCAAACCTTTTTCTGAAACTCCCATAAATATCTAATATATTTCATATTTAATAGATAAATATTCCTGAACACCTACATTTATTATCAAACTTGAGTGAACATTTGGCTCAGTCTCTGGCCATTATTAGGGTCATAGTCCTTTTTGTATATGTCTATCTGTGGTATATATATGTATGTTTGTGCATGTATGTAATATATGCATGTGTGTATACATATGCATAACACATGAAAGCACTTAGCACAGTGCCTGGTACTTAGTCAGTGCTATACAAATGGATATTCTTTCCCCTTCTACCTCTATACCTGATGACTTAGAATAAGGTAAACAGCATACATAGCCCCATATTTAAGTACATAGAAATCAAATGGAAATTTCTTTCAGCTTTTTCATTCTATGCTAGAGTAGATTCTATGCTAGTTTCTGTAGCTATATGTAATCTCTCCTTCCTTTCCTTTCACTTATTGTCTCTACAAAAACTGAAAAGGCATTGTGGTCATTAGGCCTATTGTCGTCCCATTAACTATCAAACAATTTTATTTTGATGAGTCAGTGGCAAATATGAAATCATATATCCATCATAGGAACAATGAGTAACTCTTTCATGACTCCCTGAGTAAGCAGTCTGAGCCTCTTGCTAAAGCCACAATGAAATGTTCTTCCATCATTGGCAAGCTTACCCTCCTTATTGGAACAAAAGAATGGCTAGGTCCCATTTGGGGAGAACTAGAGAAGAAGCTATTCACATTAGCCTGCTCTGGTGTGATCTGGTACCAACACTCGTCTGTTCAGCCATATCCAAATGGTCTAGGGGAATCTTTAGGGCCTCTGCAACTTGGTTCCCAACAGATTATTCCACATAGTCTATATTCCAGTCAAATTGGACTACCTGCTCCTGCCTCTCTGCTGTCATATAGGTCATTACATATTCCCTGTACCTAACCCACTCCTTCCCCCACACACACACACATCTTTGCCTATTGAAATCCTTCTTTTCCCTCAAGTCCCAGTTTAGGTGTTTTCTTCTCCATGAAGTCTTTCTTGTTATCTGTTCTCCTCTCCTTCCCCCTCCCCCAAACTTTCCCATAGCCTCATATAAAATGGTCTCTCCCTATTCAGATTTCTTGAAGCACTTGGTCTGCATTTATCCTCACTACATAGCAGATCCAGCCTTGTATTTGCACACATGGCTTGTCTACCTTTGGGACTGTAAGCTCCTTGGGGGTCAGAGTTGTGTCATTTTTTCTATATTTGCTTCCCCACAGTTTATCATACTTAGTAGTAGTAATTAATGTATATTGAATTCACTAGAATAAGAAGCAGACATGACAGATCCCCCTTCTTTAGGGAAATAATTAACAGAAACAAGAAACTGCCTATGGAGTAAGTGTCTATTATTACAGTTCCAAAGATTTTTGCTAATTATCCTGCTTTAAAACCAAATAGAAAGAAACCTTCTTGACCTGAAGGAACCCTAGATAAGAGATTCTGTTTTTTCTCCAAAATCTATCTTAACAAAAAACAACCTCAAGTTTGTAGATTCTCAGTGAAGTGCTAACATGGCCAAGGGTCATAACATAGACTCCATCCCTTCCAAGATCCCCATGTAGGTCAGCTAAACCTGCTCAATTCCTGGGGTTCTTAATCTGGGATCTAAGAACTTGATTTTAACAGGAAGAGAAAAGGAGGTTTTTTTATTTTATAATATTTTTTATTTTTATTTTATAATACTTTATCAAAATATTATATTTTGATATAATTGGTTTCCTTGAAATACTATATATTTTATGAATGTTAAAACATTCTGATAAGGGATCATGAGGCTTCTTCAGACTGCCAAAGGGATCTGTAATATAAAGTTAAGAACCCTGACTCTTCTAAAGCTAAAACTTAAAACACTGACAAATTCTCTTACAGACCCAAACTATTGGTCACAAGGGAGGCAGGAAAAAGAGTGTAAGTGTATAGACTGATAGTGCAAATTTAGTATTGTGGTTGGAAAAATAATTCTAAATGCTGACAACCACATTGACAGTGATTACATCTTTGAGCCTTCCACAGTGTTTGTTAAACAAATGCATTTTGACAGCAAGAAAGAGACACTTCAGTTCTCTTCAAACTCCACAATTGAGAACAAAATCAAATGGATGTAAAGGTTAAAGGATGTAAAGGTATTCAGGCATTTCTCTCATGGCCTCTAATGGGCTATCGTTTTTCTAGAGGATATTGGAAAGGCAAGGCACAGACTATATATTGAGCTCTGCATTCCTGAAGTAAACCCTCTCAATCTAATATCAAAATATTATAAGCCCCCAGGAGTGACTGTCTTTGGAATCCACAGCTCTCAGAAGCAGAAGTTTTGCTAAGTGGTCTGACATCATAGGGATACATATAGTTCAATGCTATTCCTGAGAAAGTCCTCTTCTGTCCGATCACTAGGTGATCTTATACAATTCTTGGATAGTGTTTGACCAGAATGAACCTTCCATTTGCTATGGCCATCCAAAGTTTTCTTCCTACAATCAACTACCTCCAACCTCTTGCTATAAAAGGCTGATAGACTTTGCTCAATGCCCAGATCCACCTTTAATTATTCTTTCTCTTGCCTCCTGCTGGACAGAGCCCTGGTGTGGCTGGCTGTTGACCTTAAATGCACACAATTAGTTCTGAGTGCTAGCTGAAATCTCCAAATCTACTTGAAATCAGGCAAAGGTTACAGGTTTAAAGCATTGCAAAGGCGTCTAGGTAAACTGATATATTTCTTTTTTACTTCTTCATGATGTGTGTGTGTGTCATGTGTATGTGTTGCTTGCATTTCCTGGGCAAGAAAAGGAGATGCAGTCTCCTCCCTGCCTCCCCCCAAAAAATTTTTTTCTTACAATTTAATGGGAAAAAGGAAGACTAATAATAATTCCTAGTATCTATATAATCTCATGTTTACAACATCCACTAAAGTCCAACTCTGATGAGTTATTGTGGGTAAAAGTATCCCTGGGTTCTTAAATGCTATTAATAGAAAGACTACTGGCTCTGGATTCAAAAGACATAGATTCAAATCCTGCCTTTCACTAGTACAGACTACTTGTCAAAATCTGCATAAAGAAATAGTTTTCAAATAGGATGAGTAGTTTGAAGTTAAATATGAATTATGACATAATATAAAGGCTTAAATCACTTTATAAAGTAAGTATGTGGGGTGATACCTATTTTGAATGTAACCCAAGTCCCCAAATCCATTGTTATGGTACTCTTTCCTTATCTGGTAGAAATCAATACCCTGCACCTGTGTGAGTGGTGGAGTGGAATTGTCTAGACCAGCAGGGGGGAAAGGGGAGCAAGGCTCTTCAACTCTCTTCAATTTCTTTGTGATCTTTAGGTTCTAGTCCTGCATTCACTTCAGGCCTTTGTGGCTTCCAGTTTTGAAAAAGAAATAGACAAGTTCAACCCCATGTCAAGTTGCTTCAGGGAAAAAGAAGACCCTAGGAAGAACCCAAAATGAAATGAGTTAACAGTCTCTATCATACTTGCTACCCTAGACTTTGGGAAATTTCTCATCAGGTGAGATCTGGCATTCCCCCAATCTCTCTCTCTCTCTCTCTCTCTCTCTCTCTCTCTCTCTCTCTCTCTCTCTGTCTCTCTCTGTCTCTCTCTGTCTCTCTCTGTCTCTCTCTCTGTCTCTCTGTCTCTCTCTCTGTCTCTCTCTCTCTGTCTCTCTCTGTCTCTCTCTCTCTTTCTCTGTTGAACTGAGTTACCTCACTCCCCATGGCAGAACTCCTTCACTCTGTGTTTCGGGGTATATATTCTCCTATGTATACTTTCTCTGATTTCGGTTTTGATATCAACCTGGATAAGTGGATTTCTTTTCTAATTGCTATGTGTATCCATTGTGGAACTAGAATATGATGGGAAAGAGGTCAAGACTTGCATATGGATCTTGGGGTCCTCTTTTCCCCCAAATGATGAACAGTGATCAGAAGTTTAGCTTGAAACTGAAAACTATATCTCATATACTAATAATATGTAAGGGAGTAGATGTATATGTATATGTGTATGTATATGTGTATCTATATGTATGTGTATGTGTATGTGTATGTGTATGTGTATATGTATATGTATATGTATATGTATATGTATATGTATATGTATATGTATATGTATATGTATACATACCTCTAGACTGGTACCCTGTCTCTCTAAGGAGAGCAAAGTGTCCAGGCTTCTGGCCCCAACCTCCTGTTTGTCCTCCTGACAGGAAATAACGTCTCTTGAAGAAGGGTGAGGGGAGACAAGGCTAAATATGTCTAGTCCATCTCCCTTTGAGCCATACAATGGTACTCTCATGCTACATATAGGAGACAGTCCTTACTATGTGTCTATAAACAGTTTGATGCTTTAAGGAGCAAAAGTTTTCAAAGACTCGGATTATGGAAGAGTAGACTTTGTAAACAAAAAATGGCTGGAGCTCCAGGAGATTATGGTCCCTCAATTCAATTTAAAACAATAGGGTAAAACTCAACAAATAAAAAATCACTTAAATATTTAGATATTATATTGGAGACACCATTAATGAGATGACTTTTATAAGATGGATAATTTCATAGAGGAGATTAAGTTTTTACCTCAAAAGTGAAAGTGAAGGATTGAATTCCAGGAAGAACTGATTTAATTTATTAAAAATATAATGAAGAGGTTAAAGAAGAATGCCTACAAGGATCAAGAAGCAGCAGGAGAGAAAACCAGCATCAGGGAAAGTGTTTTAATATTTGAATACTTAAGATGTTATTATTTATTATGGCTATTTTTAAGATCTAAAAGTATCATTATTATAAGCAGCTGGTTCGTATAAATGGGAGTACAATGGTAGAGGTTAAAGAGTTAACATGCTAAGTAGGGAGAAATGTATTTCACCCTTAAAAAGGTTTTCCCCTGAATTCTCAGAGAATTTGAGTGTGTCCATATGGTAGTGGCCCTTCTCTAGGAACCTAGACTTACCAGTGTAAGGACAGGCTAGAGAAAACAAGGCAGTCCAGAGAGTGAATAGGTGTCCACAGGCTTTGTATGAAGGATATGAAGCACTACACAATGGGTAGAGATATTCCACTTATATATTACTCCTGAAAACAGGCTTTGGTTGTAAATGAAAGGAAAAGCCACAAAGGCACCAGACATCTCAGGTGGGTAGAAGAATTAAGGAAAGGACCCTTTATAAGGAGAAAGGGTGGAGACAGGGAGGCTGGGGACACTGACAATTTGAAGAAAATTTTTTACCTACTTCATAGTTTTGAATCTTGTAATACCACTGACTATGGGCCTTCGAATAGGAGTTCCTTAAGAAAATGACAGCTGAGTAACTGATTTGACCAGTAGGATATGAAGTGTCTATTAGCTTATAAAATTGTTAGACTAATAAAGACCATAGAAATAATCTAACTCAATCTCTCATTTGGCAAGGAATTCCTTCTACAGCATCACTGACTAATAGATAGTCATAGAGCTTCAGCTTAAAAATAAGTCTGTTTAAGGGAAGTTAGCTACCACAATAAAGTTTTCTGTGAGTGCAGTTTTTCTAGATCAGAAAATCTGGTTCTCTCTGGAAAATTCTTTTGAGTCGAGTCCAAATCTGCCTCTTAGCAACTTATGACTGAAGAAGAAAATGTGCTTTACAGTTTTTCTATTGACATGGCCTTCAATGTTGCTGTTAATATGTCCTTCTTCATTTGTGGGTACTTTAAAAGCCTGCAGCTCAACTGTGGTAAGGTGTGTTTGCTTAAATGACTATGGATAACTATAGAGAATGTTGAAGTACCCAATGAAGGCTTGGAGAGCCAGTCTGCTAATTCCAAGGGTTATTATTCAATATTTCACACTTTTTTCCAAAAATGTTTTTGTATAAGAAGTTTATTTTTCAAAACAAATTTTAAATGCAAGGAATTAGTATGATTAAGGCCACAGTTTATGGCTGTCCATGGTACATTTGGATAAATACACCTACATCAATCATAAAGAATGGTATAAAAAAAAGAAGCACATTATATCTCTTTTACTAAATACCAAAATTCAGAGATTGTCCTAACACCCTAGGATTATAGAATTTAGAGTTTAGGATTCTAGGATCAAAGAATTTAGAACTAGAAAGGATCTCTGAAAACATCTAGTCCTATGTCCTCCATGCAGTGGAAGAAACCAAAGGTCAGAGAGGGTGAACAATTTGCTCAAGTTCTCAGTTATTAAGTGCCAAAACCAGGATACGAATCCAGGTCTTCTGACTCCAAATACAAAGCTCCTTTCACTAAACCTGGCCTCTGTTAATAGGACAAATGTTAATGAACTCCACCTGTTAATTTGGGTATCTTTCCACTTACTACAACCAGGCTCCTGGGCAGTGACTCAGGGAAGATGCATTAATTGGAGGAGGTGGGGACAAGACATTGGGTTTAGGCTGCAGACACCCTACAGACTCTTCCCTAAAAAAGATCTGAGGCTTATATATAAACAACCGCCTCCCCAAAACCCATCAGCCACAAATCAGCAAATATTTATTAAGCCTCTGTTATGTGAGGGGAAAACAAACCAACAGTGTACCAGGCTGCTTACCAGGTTATGGCTAAAGGACAAGGAAAGAGACATAAGAATTGGTCTCCCCTTCAGGGAGGTTATAATCTAGAATAATCACATATATAAATTCTACAAGCAGCTTAGATATCTGTCTAGAAAATCCCAGTGAATTTTTAGTTTGTCATATGCATCACTCAGCCAAAGGTGCAGCAAATTCTTTTCCCTTCCAGCAATTATGGCCCAAGCAAAAGCAATTCTTTTGCAAAGTTTTGCAAAAGCAATTCTGTTCCAAGAAAAATCTCTTCTCAATATTTCACTTTCAGTGATGGGTTTTAGGGTTTCTTTCCTACCTTAAGGCTGGCATTTATGTTCATTTTAACCTGGTTTTTAAAATGTCAAGGGGATAGGAAAAGCACATGCAGTGGGATTTACTCCCAGTACAAGTCCCTCTGTTGCTGGTTGTGGACCTCTGACACCACTGAAGAGATCCTTATATTGAGATTTCATGTCTATGGATCTTCAATTTTTTAGGCTGAGGTTTATCAACTAATAATAATGATTATGACAGAAATAGTATTGTATATTGCTTTAAGATTTGCAAGATATGTTCTTCAAAATAGCCCTGTGAAGGAATTGCTGTTATTGTCCTCATATTAGAGAAAAAAGAAACTGATTGAGAAAGGGTTAAGTGACTTTCTTCCTGTCACACAGTGTACATAGCAAAACTGGGATCTGACCCATGGTCTTTACAGTCTAGGTCCCATGCTCTTCCACTGCACCATAACACTTCCAGATAAAATGAAACTCAAGCTAAACCTGAAGTGCAGAAGACCCTTTTTGCTTTACAGATGTGACGCAGAAATTCTTTGGTCATCATTTGGTGAAATTTGAAAAAGTCTCTTTATGTCCTTAGTTTAAGAAGACACAAACATTCAAATGCAGGAGATGCTGACACCCCAGATAACTGAGCAATCACCAACTTCTTTGTGAGGCTAGAGAAGATGAGTAATGAACAGCCTTCTCCCTACACACACACACACACACACACACACACACACACACACACACACACACAGCCTGACAAAACCTTCTGACTTACCATTTTGACACCACAGTTTTGGTAACTTTCCAGCTGGGAGAAACATGAGTATTATTTCTCTGGAAAGAGAAATAATATAGCTGCCAAGCTGAGTAAACTTTTTTTGCCATTATGTAAAAGAATGTTGATATGATGAGAAATGTCAGAAGTAAATAAGAAATTGTCTGCTTACATAATAGATTCTATTTGATGCTAAGTGATAAAGCAAGATATAGGAGAAAGTACTGGTATACCCATCTAGAGACTTTAATTATATTGCCACCTGTGCCACTCACTAACTGTGTCATAGCTAACTGTGAATGTGTTTGGGTTGGTAGGACTCTGCAAA
Organism: Petaurus breviceps papuanus; assembly: GCF_028583685.1. NCBI lineage: Eukaryota > Metazoa > Chordata > Mammalia > Diprotodontia > Petauridae > Petaurus > Petaurus breviceps. The sequence goes on along the minus strand of NW_027187263.1, from coordinate 3,114,574 downwards.
GGAACCATATTGGTGGAAGCCCATCTGAGCAGACAGGGGACAGCATGAGAATGCTAACTGCCAGCACAGTGCAGAAGGGCCCTTAAATAGAAAGTGGCTGTCACACTTCCTTGTAGCCCCTTGTGGAACTTCTAGGTTTGTGCAGAAGAAGAAAACTAGTCAGTGAAACTCAAAACAATAGGATTTTCACTACTCCAGTTGCAATTTGACATCCCCAGGTAAAGAAGGTGCAGGAAAGGGGAAGAAGGGAAGAAAGGGTCCAGGGTAAAGCATAAATCCAGATCTCAGTCCCCAGCTAGAAAAATCTACAACTGTATTTCAGTTATTAGAAGGATATTACCAGGTCTGGATGGTAACATTACGGTCACAGCAGGAAAAGGAGAATATGATCAGACAAGAGGCTTCCCTGCACACCTGGCATCCAAGTGATATCAGGCTTTTGTCACTGCTCTTTTGGTATGAAAATGACGAGGGCCATCCCTCACACAGTGGAGCAGCTCAGAAATCCTGAGGAGGTCCAGCATTTTATCAGGAGAGGTAGAGTTTTGATTAGTGTTTTTCTACTGCTTTTCTACCTCTGATATTACAGGCAGGAATCCACAAAGGATTGACCAGTCAGGCTTCCTCTATAATATAGACTCTGCAATTTTCTAGCACATAGATTTCCAGACATAGAAGTTCCAGAAAAGGGAAGGGGTATCAGGCAGGAAGAAGCATATCAAGAGCAGAGATAGCCTATTATAGGGAAAGCAAGACACAAAGGAACAAAAGAGGCCTTTTGGATTACCACCATCGTTTATAGGTCTACTGCCATGAAGACATATTTATTTTTCTTTACCAAGATTCTAGTCATCAGAACAAAGATGTCACTATTCTTTAATTACTCCACAAAGGATTAGAAACAACATTAACAAGGCACACATTTTGCTTTTTTTTAAGGCACTTGGGATTAAGTGACTTGCCCAAAGTCACACACCTAGTAAGTGTGTCAAGTGTCTGAGGCTGAAGTTGAACTCAGGCACATATTTTAAAGTATATACTTATTAATCAGGGACCAGTTTTTCACCTGCTTCCTCATTTGTGATAGATAGGTAGGTAGATATAGATAGACAGAAAAATAGACAGATAAACAGAAGTAGAGAGACAGATAGAGACAGATAGATACATAGAGAGACAAATTGATGGGCAGAAATTGACAGATACAAAAACAGACAGATACTGACAGACAGATAACCTGCTTCCAGTTTCGCTGACTTTGTTCATTTAAAGCTGCTTTCTTTTATAGTGCTGCTACATTTCTTGGTATTTTCATGTCAGCTTGATAAATTAAAAAAAAAATTCACTGTTTTTCCACTTCAGAAGACAGGTACTGTTTGATTTATCACTGGTGGCTTCATTATGAATAATATCTGTATTTCCCCAGTAGAGATTATCTTTATCTCTTTAAAGATTCTAAAACAAAATGGAGAGTTTGATTAACAATCGACAGCCACAGAGCAAATCAGCAGGGGAAAGGTTCTCCTTTTTACCATCACACATTACACATTAAACACAAATTTTATAGGAAACACACAACTTTATTCATAGAGCAACACATTACTAGGGAGTAAGAATATACAGGTTTTCTCTTTATTTTTAATACTTTAGAAAGATTTACTGCTTTTTTGTTTTTACATTGTGGTCCTTTTCAATTATATTCCCTACCAAATAAGACCTCCATTGTAACAGCAACAACAAAAACTGACATTTTAAAAAGTCAATTTTCAATTTCTTTAGTTGCACAGAACTTAAATGGGATTTCCCCATGTATTGGCAAAAACTCGGTATATTTAAGCCAGTTCCTCATGTTAGATAGTTAAAAGAAGATTATATTCGATCACCAGATTGGGTAAATGATGACACATATGCACCACACCTTGATCAGATTATGCCAAAGAATTCATATTTCCTCTTTTTATATCTCTTAGGAAGGAGGAGGCCTATCTTATTTTGCACCCTATTTTTGCAGCAGCATGAGTAAATTGCAACACATTACTAATGAAAAATTGCTTAAGAGAGGCAGCAGAGAGACGTATGACTGGAAAAGAGGAGCTGGTAAGAACAAAGTGATAACCAATGGACCACTCACATCCTCCATAGGCATCTTTGCAATGTTAAGAGATCCTATAGGATGGTCCTCTGGTACTTGGATTGCACTCAGTGAAGAATTTGTGAAAAGTCCGGGACAAGAGTAGCACAAAAGAAGGAGAGAGAGTTACAATTTGCACCGGAGAAGGGAGTACCCACCAACATCAATGAAATTATAGCTCCATCAAAGGATCAAAGACATTTTCCCATTTCTATGTCTATGACTATGTTTCTTCTGACCTCTCTAGAGATATTTCAAAGTGAATTTAAAGATTTTTCACTGGCTCATGTTATAAAAAAAGGAAATGACCCATAGACATGCTCTGGATTCCCATTGGGTGTATGGAGCTATAGTAGACACTGCAAAAGGTTGCAGAGGTATTGATGAAACTGAATCTTAAAATTCAGAATGATACATAAACCTAGTCAGCTTCTTTATTGCATCCAAGGGGGCGGGGGGTTTGGGGGGAAATCAATACCCTTACTTTATTGAACCACAGGACTACTACAAGACTTGAAATGGTCAATATACTTGAGTGAAATAAGATGAGCTAATTATCTCCCACACCATCTTAGGAGTCTGTGGGAAGGGTAAGAGACCCTCTTTACTGAGTGTGATTGAGGTAGAATTGAAAAATGTATGTCTTCAAACTACAACAAACAGAAGAGAAAGATGAGAACATGGTAAGTAGCAAAATTATGAAAAGAAGAAAAAATGAAAGGATGGAGAGGCTAAATCAATTATTCATTCATTCATTCATTCGTTCATTCATTTGTTCAGAGTATTTATGAAGCTTCTACCTGTATTTGTGTGAGATGCTGTACTAGCCTTTGGTGACTATGGTGTTTGGAGGCTAGACCCTCAACAGGTGGGAATCAGAGACCAAAAGAGGAACACCAATGTCCTAAATATTTAACAATCAGCTCTGGGGGGTGGGGATGGGAGGGGATGTAAACATGAAACACTTTTAAGTATAATCTGCATTATTAATATTTACTAAAGTCTAGACAATCAACAAAACAACAAATTGAGCCCTGATTTGTAGCACTTAGTGATTTCCAAGGTGTAAATGTTCACAATGAAAAATTTAACAATTGGCTTTTTGAAGTGTGTTGGAGTCACATCCAACATTCGCCCCCCCCCCAAAAAAAGGAAGATTCTATCCCTGGAAAGACTGGTTCAACCTAGCTTTTGGTAGAGCTGGCAGCCATAATGAGGAAAATGACAACAGTTAAGGCTAGGATCCTGAGGGAAACTGATAATGGGAAGGAGAATAGGTCTGGAACTTCATCTTTGGCTCTACCCAAGAAATCATTCTACAAGGACTGGCTGGCTGCTTAACACAGCAGGGCGTTGGACTGTTTTGTTTTAATTTGGGTTTTTTTTTTAAAGGAAACCCTATGGGTAGAGAAAGGAAGAAAAAATTTTCTTCCCTTTTTCCATTTAGAATAGTTTAATCTAGTAGAAAGAGCCCTGAACCTGAGAGTCTGGAGAGTCCCTAGCAGCAGGTCTGTAACTAATAACTTATGGGACTCCATTCTGTGCCTCAGTTTCTTTATCTAAAAAATGATGAGCTAAACTTCCATGGGGATGATGCATACAAGTCTAGAGAAGGGCCCTCCCAGCTCTAGGCTTCAAGGACTTTGGGGCAACTGATCAGTATTCCAAAAGGCTAGGGGGCAATTGCAGATATGTCCAGGAAAGGATTCAAGTCTTCCTCCCAACCTCCAGGCTGATCTCTGTCCTATGTCTCCCTCCTTAACTTTTCCACTTGCTTCTGTTTTCCATGGTATTGATGGAGCCAGGCGAGAAATGGGCCAGCATGAAATTTTCTAAGATAAACATATACATAGAAAATGACCATGGATAACTTAGGAACATGGTTCTATGAAGGGAGTTCAAGCTTCTAGCAACCGAATTCAGATAAGAATAAGCTGCAGATTTCTCTGCCAAAATGCCAAATAATTGATTTGACCACATTTGGGAAGGTGTGTGTGTGGGGGGGAGCTAAATAATTTTTTTTGTCCCAATGTAAACACATCACATACTAGGAAAGGAGTTTATAATATGGCAAAGATTGCAGGTCCTTTTGTACACTGATTTACTTTACTTTGGTGTTCATACACTTTTAGTTCAAAAATCACCAATGGTCAGGGAAGTTTTCTAGTTGTCCCTGGAGTCATTAATTATCTGCCCTCAATAAAAAGAGTCCTTGTGGGCAGCTGCAGAAATGGATTGGAAATAGAGGTTTTCTGACAAAGTCACAAACACAGGTGTGGCTTTGTTCAATTAAAGCCCAACATGAAACTAAGCGGAATAAAAGGGTGGGAAACAGGAAAATGAAAAGGAAAAGTGATAGCACAGCCTCTGTGGGGGGAAAAGGATAAAAGAAAAAGAAACACAAAAATCTCCCAACTCTTCTAAGTTTTTCTTAATTAGGAATCGGTGAGTTTAGAATTCAGAAGACTACATTTGATGCATGTTATAAATAGGTATTTCAGAAATATAAGTTATTCCTTTAAGAAATAAAAATAAATTTCCCTGAATCTAAAAAGGGCCATCCTTGTGAAAACTAAATTATGAAATGGTATTATAAATATAGTAATCATCTAGTCCAGCTCTTTCATTTTAAAAATCAGGAAACTAGGGTCCAGAGGTTAGGTGACTTGCCCAAGGCTACACAAATGAGAGAGAATTCCAACCCAGGTTGCCTGGGTATACAAGTCTCACATTCTCTTTATTACATCATACCACCTCCCCCTTTAACCAAAGGAGAAAGCAAATTATGAATTGAAGACTCTCATCAAGGGTTTAGGAATGAAAGGGTATGGATTCAAATCCTACATTTATTACTGAGAACAAATTTAACATCTCTGGGACCCAGTTTTCTCCTCAACAAAATGAAAGAGTTGAACTCAACAAAATGAAAATGTTGAGCTGCAAATCTGTGAACATTATTAGGGGGTGAAATCTGATGAATAAAATTGTTTTGGTGGAGGTTCTGTTGAATTTGCTGTTCCTGCCTAAGTCACGTTTATACAGCATCTCCTATCTATGGAGCAGCACCTCTACTAAGACTTCTCTGAGAACTCAATGAATGTTTGTTTTTTATTTTCATTGTAACTTCCATATTAATAGCTCCATAATCAATATTGTTAATTTGAGCAGCATTCCCAAACAAAAATAGACTTAAGTAGTTGACTACTCATTTGAAGCATCAGTCAAATTCCTCCTGTTCTGATTCTCCTTTACCTCTTCTTCCTCTATTTTCTACAAAGAAGTAGGTATAAATAAGTGTTACATTTGCATTATAATTTCATATAATTTATATACTGAATGATAATGAATTCTTGGGCTCTTAAAGAGTATATATTCTAAAGGTATGCGGAAGAACATTTAATGAAACCCTCATGAAGGTTCGTCAGGAAATTTCCCTCCCCCCATCTCCATCATCATTAAATCCATGCACATTAGTAGTAGAAATTTGTACTGTGAAACCCTGCAGCAATATTTTCCTTCATTTCCATGACAACAGCTCCCTATCAACTTCTGAAGGAACCTTCGTGTATTGTAAACAAACCTCTCTTGGCAATTGGCCTGTTTTCATTCTCTATCTCATCTCCCATCAGCTCAAAAGCTTCTCTTCAAAAAGAAATAGGTTGCAGGTGTGTACTCCCTTTTCCTTACCCCCTCCCCCTTTGTTTCTAAAAGAGGTCGATCCTGGAGATTAAAATTTTCTCTCCTTGTGTTTTTTTGAACAGTCCTATGAAGCCAGACTGCTTTACCTGTGTGTACCTGTATGCCAGTTATCTGAGGCATTTTAACCCACAGGGTGCACTGTTCTCTATCCCCACTTGGCTCCCCTTGGAAATAGTGCACAGTAAATACCATATTTCTTGAAGTAAAAAATCTAACCACAGAAAGAGCTTGGAAGCTAAATAATATTGAACCAAAATGAATAGCAAGGCAAATCTTTACAAGTCCTCCCTTTAAAGATTGAAGTGGACATCATTTGTACATTGTGAAAATATTTTAGGGGCAGGAATGGAATGTTGACAATAATCCAAGAGAGAAAGACATTTTTTTATTTGCATATTTAGCCCTCTATTTAAGGACTATTAACACTGATTCTTAGGGCCCCCTGAATTGTAGGTAAATCATTTGCTGGGCATAGCATAGGCTTCATGTTTGCAAGTCACCTCAACTGCCCTACCAAACTCCACTTCTTTTGAAGACTGAAGAACTCTTAGTGGCTATTACTTAAATAAGGAACAACATTTTAAATAGTCAAGAAAATGAGGGGAAGAGGAAAGAGAAAACTTCATTCCCTACAATTCTCTCCAGCTCAACACCGAGTGAATGGATTACCAAGAGAAACAATATGTCACTTCCAATATGGAATCTTATGATGGGTCATGGATGCATTCAATCAAAGACTTGGCCTCGTCTTCTGCATTTAATCTACAGTCTATGCTGTGGAACCTGCTCATGATGATGACAGCATGATGGTCTCTGGAGCATTTTAGTTACTAAATCCTCTTACACAGAGTCTAAGGTGTGCTTTCTCAACAAGGAATTACTCTCCATAGGAAACAATGTTAGAGAAAGGTTGTGCTGTGACTTTAGGGATACCTAGATGTAAGGAAAAGAAATAAATACATAAAATAAAAAAATAATTAAAATAAATTTTAAAAGGTAAAAAATTTTTATGGTAATTCTTAAACTTTCAAAAATTCTTTCATATCTATCATCTCATTTTCTAAATTAAGGAAATTATATCTTTGCATCAGGATATACAATTTCTATTTATTTTATAAATAAAAGGAAATAATCCCAAATTTAATTTATCAAAGGAAAACTTTGATTTTGAAAAATGTTACACAGAATCTACCATTATCCAAAAGCACAGTTGATTTATAAATAGGTTGAATGTTTTAAAGTGATTTTATAAGGACTTGCACCCATTCAGATTTCACAGGTTCTTTGACTTTTTTCCACTGAAGAGGGCAATGGAATTATTGTCCAGTATGTTAGAGGGAAGAGGGGAGGGAGTCTGGTACTTGTTATAACCCATTAATTATAGCTCCACTTATCATTTGTCTGGATTCTAGCTTATGTTTTGAAACATGCCGTTACAAGAGCTGTTATTTTCTTCTTATTCCATTCAACTTGCCTCATCATTAGGCCAAAAGAAAAAAGGGAAAAAAGTCTAGTTCACATTTCCTCATGCCATAAGACCTCTCTTAAAAACCCTCACCCCTACAACAGGTCTCCATGCCATTAAACTCAGAGAACACAAGCATCTATCAGAATATATAAATACATTCTGAACATGTAGCTTGATTTTAATATTTTTCCATGCTTGGTGCTTAATGGGAAAGAATTAGAAGGATTAAAAATTTTCTTTTCCCCATGTTTCTATTTAAGGTGAAGTTAGATAATTAAATAGTAACAACAAAGAGTCTATCAGACTTTGAAGAACGGGGAATTGGAAGGTCCAGGTAAAGTGGCTAGAAAACATTAACATTGTACATGAGAGTTGGAGAATTGAAGTCACTATCCAGATTTCCAAGGATTTGGATGGTTTAAAGTGATCCTGTAGGAAAGTAGACAAAAGTTGTAGAAAGAGTTGATGATTATGATGGGGTAGAGTAGGTCTATTTTTGTGAGCCAAAACTAATTTGCTTTCATCTTTTTTGTTTTATGCACAGAATGATTTTTGAAAAAAATTCCCAAGGATGTTCTGGAAATTCATAAGCAAAAGTTAGGAATTTATGGTATGCTTGCCAAAGGTGTCTCAAAAGGTGGTACCCAATCTGGCATCTCATTGTTGTTTCCAGGGATATCTCAAATAAGCCCTGCTAAAGTGTTAGCTGATAATTACACTGTTAGGTGATGACAGCTGAAGGCCCCTCCCTGGGTTATTTCAAAGGGGAGTGTGAAGGACAGGAAAGCCTACCAGACCTTTTGGTCTTTAATGTTTCACCGTATAAGGCCACCTATTTATAACCTCCTCCCTGGGCACAGCAACCTTAGTTAAGGAGAAAGAAATTCTTAAGTAGAATTGAAGAGGCCAGGAAAGAGCTCCGTTTGCTCTTTCTTGTTGCCCTGCCCCCTCCCCCTTTAGGACCATCTGTTCTAATACTGTAAATTTGGTATCTGAGGACACAAGTGGCTCATCTCACATTGCAGCAGCTACTCCAGGGGCACCTGCCATCAGACTTATCCCTCTGGTCAGACTATCTCTAAAAGGTTCCCAACCCCTCCTTTGAAGTATTACTGGGGCTACTTTTTGTTCTTAGTTGTTCTGCCCACAAACTAAAGAGAATATAATGTGGCTTTGTGTGGAAATAAAACAACTTCTCTTCTTCCAAAGAGGATGAGGAGAACAGAACCTACTTCAGTGAAAAGGTAATATAGAGCAGTGGAAAGAACAGTGAATTTGGAGTCAGTGGGGTTGGATTCAAATCCTGATTCTTCCACTTGCTACCTATGTGACCTTGGGTAAGTCTATTAACCCATCTAGTCTTCCCTTTCTTCAACTGTAAAATGAGAAGGTTGGATTGTCTTTGATCTGCTATTTCTTGCTTAGCACCTACTGAGTACCGGTGACTACAAAACAAGGGAAGCAAATAAACATTTATTTAGCACAGTTACTGTGCTAAGTGCTTTTTGCAAATATTATGTCATTTGATCCTCACACCAATCCTGTAAAGTAGGTAGGAAACTGAGACAGGCAAAATGTAAGTGATTTGTACAGGTTTACAAAGCTTTGAATTCAGGTCTTTCTTACCCAAGGTACAGTGCTTCATCCACTGTGTCACCAGCTGCTTCTGCCTCTAACTACAGGTAGGGAGGGACACTTGTGATTCCTTTCCTTGGTGAATTTAAAATGTAGCTGGACATGCAGAATCTACCTTAAAAAAAGGACTTAAGATGCAACACTTGCTGAATGATATTGTGAGACCTAAGTTTTGAAATCAAACTTGAGAGTAAACGTGTAACCATGAGTAAGTTATTTAACCTCTGAATTTCAGTTTCCTCATCTGAAAAAGTGAAGCTAATAATGTGTTGATTTGTATCCCTTCATTCATAGTTTTCCTAAAATGATCACATGAGATCCTGATTGAAAAGTACTTTACGATTATCATAGAGTTTATAAATGAGTTAATGTCATTGCAAAGAAATATACCAACACATAGAGTACATATACTATGGGCTGATTCAGAGGACATGCAGAGGAAATTAGAAATGAGATTGAAATAGGATCAATCAGGAAAGGTTTCCTGGAAGAGTTTTAGAATCAAATTGATTGAAAGGAGGGACATAGATTATCAAGACTTCAGAGGAAGAAGACAAATATTCTTTTGAATCCCACACAGGGCCTTGTAGAAACCAAACACCTATTAAAAAAAAAAACTCTCCCCCAATCATCAAAGCCCTTTGGGGAGTTCCCAGAGGTGGCTGAACTTTATCCTTTTAGAGGTGAGGATTGGGGAGAAGGGGAGAGAATTCAGAAAGGAGGGGGAATAAAAGCTTAAAAACTCAGAGAACAGAAGCTGCCTGATCAGAAGGGCCCCAATAATAAAAGACAACTTTAAAAAAGCTGTAGCAACCTTCTTCAAATCTAAAAATCTCTTGACCTGATCCATAAATAATGACTAACTCTGTTTTGTTATCCTTTGAAACATCTTTCCTGAGCTACTTGAAATAATATGGTATTGTGGCATATGAGCTGTTTTGCAGGAGACAAACCATAAATTTTTTTAAACACATTCCATAAGGCTGAAAGGTAGATGTGTGCCATTTGTTACATATGTCCTACCTGAAGGCGCAGAAATAAATGCACAGTCTAGGTGGGTCTGTACTGGGAGTGCTTTCCCCTTTCTGGATCAACATCTGCTAGTCTGGTCTTGAGTCTCTTTCACTCTCTCAGATAGTATTTCATGGCTTAGAGGCCTTTGAAAAAACCACTGATAACAAACACTCTTTGGTCCCTTGCATTTCAATAGGAATCACTTGAAACTTCTTATCATTAGGACCTAGGCACACCATAGTGTTGGAAAGGGCTGGGGTTTGGGGGGAGGGAACTCCCAGATCCCATGAGTAATTTGATGAAAAAAAAAAAAACCACCCCCCACACAAATACAACAAAACAACAAAGAATTCGTTAAAGTAAACCAGAGTTCATGCCAAAAATTACTTCTTTCAGCAGCAATGACCTGCCTAGGTACTCCCATTTTCCTCATTTTAAAACATAGCAGTCTATTTACATCACACCGGATGGCTACAAATATGTGACATTTACAGAGCAGGTTTGGCTAGACATCAAGGCGTCAAGTGCACTGTTTCTGTAGAAGCCTCCTGTAAAGTTATGTAAAATCCGCATCTGCAGATCTCCTGACTAAATGGGTTTTTAAATGGTCCCTGAACAAGTTCACCAGTCAGTTGAATTGGGCAATAGGGAACACCCACATCCTTTACTCTGGCCAGAATGGATATCAGATGCACTCTCAGCATAGACCTAAATTATGCCGAGAAACCCAGAAAAGTCTCTTTAGGAAACAATCAATAGACAGACAGGCTAAAAAGCATGCTCGTTTTCAAACCTTTCAAAGAAAATCTTTAAAGCATTCCTTTCTTAAAGTGTTGTTGCACTTAGTCATCTCTCAGCGTGCCGGGGACTTCTGAGTGGTCGGATTCCTGCGATGAATTGGGAGCTGTGTTTGATTCTGTAACTTTTGCTGGCCTTCTTATCAGTGTTCTAAGATGATGCTTCCAGCAGCATTACTCTCTGTGTAGACCAGTGTGACTGAAAGGCAGATGCATAACCCACAGTCCTTTCCTCGCTGAGTACATATGTAATCTGTCATGGTTTGTTATATTTCTGGCTCTGCTAGTGCTTTTCTGCCTGGCCCGTGGCAAGTCAATTAATTTCTCTTTACATCTGTTTCCCTGTGTGTAAAATGGAAGCGATAATATATGCCACCCAAAGGCCTCTCGGGGGGATTGTGAAATTACAGGAGGCAAGATTTGCTTGTGTCTTGAAGTAAGGTGAAGGTAAAGGAACCACTAAAAATGGATCATGGTATTAATTTCCTTTCTAAATCATTATAGTGTCATGGTTTTCACATATGGAAAAGACAGTGCCATGAATACCGTTCTCCAGTATTTCCAAACTCTATTGCACTGTTCACCTCAAGACAATCCCCACTGTCCTTTACTCAAAATTCCCTATTGCCTACAATTTGCTCCAAGGTGGCAGTATGCTGTAATGTGGGGGTTTTAAATCTGGAGTCCAAGAATATGATGGTTTTTGCTTTAGGTTGTTTTTTGTAACTGTAGTTCAATATAAGGGCAGCTAGGTGGCGTAGTGGATAGATTGCCTGACCTGGAGTCAGTTAAGACATCTTGAATTCCAATCTGGCCTAAGACACTTACTAGCTGTGTGACCCTGGGCAAGTCACTTAATCCTGTTTGTCTCAGTTTCCTCATCTGTTAAAAAAAAAATCTAGAGAAGGAAATGGCAAACAACTCCAGTATCTTTGCCAAGAAAACCCCAAATGGGATCACAAGTGACAGAGTCAGATACAACTGAAACAACTAAACGACGACAACAAATTTCAGCATAATTGGTTTATTTTGTGATCCTATGTGTTTTATGCATTTATAAACTTTATTCTGAGATGGGGTCCATAGTTGTTGTTTTTTACCAGACTAAATAATGATCCAGTGAAACAAACCAACAAATATTAAGAACCCATTCTAAAGATGATTAAGACTAGTCCTGGGTTCAAATTCTACCATAGATATCAGTTGTATGAGATTGGACAAATCACCTAACTTCAGTGCCTCAGTTTTCTTATCTCTAAATTTAGGAGAGATTGGATTGGATGATTTTCAAAGTCCTTCCAGCTTTAAATCTATAAACTTTTAAAGTCTTTCAGACTTTACTTGGAGATATCAGGTAAGAGAGAATTCATCATTTCTTAAGGCCTCAAATGATATAGAATCTATGTAAATTACAAGCAATTTATCAGTTGAATACCAAACTTAATAGGGAAAGTAGAAATGATTCTGCTGTATGCCTAAATTATGCAATTATATATATATATATATATATATATATATATATATATATATTTCCTGTCAAAGTATTTATCAGAGCAAATATATTCATCAAAGAAAAAGTACTTTTTAATCATGGCAGAGAAACACAATGAACAGAATTCTCAATGATGTTTCTACTTATACTTAGAAGCATAGAGTTATTGCTAGAAAGGTGCTTAGGAATCATCCAGGCTTACCACTTTGTTGAGGCCTGGAAAGGTAGGAAGAGGCCATAGTGATTATCTAACCTAATCCTTCATTTTACAGAGCAGAAACTGAGGACCAAGGAGTGACAAGTCCAAGATTATACAGGGACCTAACAGAGGCCCTTGGCCCATAAATGGATTTCCAGATTTTTCCTATAGAACTAAATACAGGAGAAAGCCATGTGCATCATATCATTACATATATTCTATCAAAACAGAAACCCTTCATTTAATGAGCAAATAATTAGATTTTAGAATAGAAGCAAACACAAAACTATAATTATTACATTGACTAACTATTCTTCCTTGTCATGAATGTTAGCCCAGTTGTAATTCTTTTCCTTAACAGTAGAACATAAGAGTATGAGGTCCTTAAGTGTAGGGATTATATTCATTTATGTCTGTGTATGCAATAGGGCCTGACAATCTTGTATTCTCCTGTTAAGCCAAAGTCAGTACACCTCAAAGGGGAAAACTGAACCCAGGTGCTTAATAAATGCTTGCTGAATTGTTTTCAATTGAACTGAACACTTCCAGAGTCATCACAACAAGCACATTAATTGCCTACGTACAAGGGAAGACACAATCTGCCACAGTGAATGGGCCTAGGAATCAAGAAGGCCTGGATTCAGGTTTCCCCTTGGATATGTACTGATTTTGTGATCCCTGACAGTAGCCCAGACAACTCTACAAGACTTAAGAGCTGAAGAATAGATGCCATTCTGCATTAGTAGAGAGCATTTACTATGTCCCAATGAAATCACAGATCCAGTTTTTTAAAAAAAATTACAGGCTTTGATCTATCAATTGCCTGGAATAAAGGCATCCTTAGAAATAATCTCTTATTACTCCTAGACCACTAAGTAATTGTCCTTTCACAAAAAACACATTGGTCCCACTACAGTTACCATTCTCTTTATCCCACTTATATCCTATTTCTTGTCAATTTCTTCTATGCTCCCTACATTACTTACATTTATATAGCACCTTTCCACTTAATTATCTCACTTAGTTTCACTAGGAAAAGGGAATACAAATACACAGAGGTGGGTCTATACCAGCAAAACTTTTCCACGTTGCACTGTCTTTTCTCCCCCATTCTTCTCCCTCCCTTTTTCTAACTGTTGGCCTACAAGGTGCTCCAGAGATAAAGCAGGGTGGGAACCTGACCCAATGAGAGCCAATCAAGAGAGCTTTTGTCTGTGAATCTGACCAGGTGTGATTCTTGTCAACCAATCCAGGAGACATTCAAAGGTGAAACAAGAAAGAAAGAAAGAAAGAAAGAAAGAAAGAAAGAAAGAAAGAAAGAAAGAAAGAAAGAAAGAAAGAAAGAAAGAAAGAAAGAAAGAAAGAAAGAAAGAAAGAAAGAAAGAAAGAAAGAAAGAAAGAAAGGTGATTGCCTTTGCAAACATAGTTGTCTGCTGTCAGAGTACAACATTACAGTTCCCACACATCAAACTAATACGGGAGTAAGAAAGTAAGAAGAGGGAACTGTCTGTATCTAGGCAATGCATGAATATTTTTAGGGACAATAGTAGCAATTAATTGGATGCTGACTGAAAATATGTTGTTTATCTGAAATATCAATATATTTGTAGTGAAAATGTTTTTTTTTAATTATCCAGTTCACTGCCTTTGTTTTCCACTTAGTTTTTATAAACTGCTAAAATTTCATCGTAACTTTTTACCTTATTTTCTTTAGACCTACCTGGATTTCTAACAGCAACACATCTGGACCTGTGTTCATTCATCCTAGCCTAGATTCACTTCAGGGTATTTAAAAAAAATTTTTTAAGATGTTTTTTAATTTTAAAATTAAAAAAAAAACCTTTGTTTGGTATGGAACATGGTTGTCTACCAATCTCAAAGTTTTATGAATACAGAAATATAACAACAACAATAATCATAACGTTGCTTACTTTGTTTTGCAAAGCACTTTACATATATTATCTCATTTTATCCACACAACAATCCCCAGCAGGTATGTGCTAGTATTATTCCTAATTTACAGAAGAGGAAACTGAGGCAGCATGCCTTGCCCAGCATTATAAAGCTAGTAAATGTCTAAGGTCATATTTGAATTCAATTCTCCTAGAGTTGGGATTCATCTCTTTATTCACTGTGCTAACTTGCTGCCTCTTTTTCTAATTTGTACCAAAGAACTAGTAATAATATGATTAAATAATAGTTCACTTTCATATAACATTTTGTATACCTTACTTCAGTTTAAATTCACAACAACCAAATGGGGTAGAGTGTGGAAAACATAAGGAAATATAAGGAAAATATTTACTATCTAGTAAATAACTACTGGTACTTACTCCCAAAATGACTGCAGCCCTGATTAAATACACTGCATTGCTAGTCAGGGGCCCATCACTGATATATTTTAAGCCTGGATCTAAAAAGTCAAATTCCATCTGACATCTTCTTGACCAGTTGTTCATTTCCTAAATTGGCCTTTCTTAAAATATTTTTAAAAATTCTATTTGTGCTTTTGTTTTCGAATCATAGTAATTTCTGGATTCCCCCTTCTCCTCCTCATTGCCTACCCTGCCCCCCAACCCCCGGAACTTTATCTCATGGCAAATTAAAACAATTAAGCCAAACACATTTGCTATGTTGGGGAGCTATCATATATTGCACATTCATAGTCCAATTAACATTTTCTCCTTTCTTCTTCAGAACCAAAATTAGTTATTGTAATTACACAGTACTTGGCTTTATTTTATTATTCTTTTCATGTTTCCTTTTTTGGTTTGTTTTTTTGGAGAGGGGAAGAAAAGGCAATTAGAGTTAAGTGACTGACTTCAAGGCAGGTGCTCTATTCACTGCTCCACCTAGTTGCCCCAAAATTGATTTTTGTTGTTTTTCTCTCTTTATTCCTAATTTGGAACAACCTTTCAAATAGTGCTAAATACCTTGCAATTCTTTTGAGAATTCTTTACATCCTCTGATCACTTACCTATTGAGAAATGGCTCTTGATTTCATGTATTTGTGTTAATTCCCTAAATATCTTGGATATTTGATATTTGTCAGAGATACTTGATGCATTTTTTCAATTTGAAAGTTTCTCTTCATATCCTAACTATTGATTTTATTCATTCTTTTTTTTTTTTTGCTTTTTGGAGGGCAATTGGGGTTAAGTGACTTGCCCAAAGTCATACAGCTAGGAAGTGTGTCAAGTGTATGAGGCCAGATTTGAACTCAGGTGCTCCTGACTCCAGGGCCAGTGTTCTATTCACTGCACCACCTAGCCACTCCCTGCATTCATTCTTTTGAAGTTGTTTTTTTCATCACCAATGATGAAAACATTACCTATGCCTCTAAGCTCTTTAGTTTCTTGCCCAAGACTTCATAATCTTTTGCCATGCTTTCTAGATTACCATTGGCACTATCATTTATGGCCACATTAATCACCTGAAATCAACAGATTTTATCCATGATGCAGTATTCTCCATCACATTCTGGATATGGGCCCTGAGAAGACAGGAGACTTTTATTGTCGTCATCAGATCAATAAATAACACCTTTATCTGGGAATCACTAGTCACTGTCACTGATCTCTTTCTCTTATCTTGAATGAATCTTCCCTTGTCTGATGGCACATGTGGATCCATATCATTTTTCCATAGAGGACAAATGCTGTTGTCTTTTCAGAGTCTCCAGTTTCTTCCTCTTCAGTAAGAGACTTCATACCTATTCAGGGGTATGCTGATGCCAGCTCCTACTGACTCATGAGAACTGATTATTAAATTTTCGATGTAAGCCTTTGTACTTCAGAAATTGGCAAATGATACAAATCAGGCTTGATTTATCATTTTGTTGAGTATCTAGACTTAAATAAGTGGTGGAGAAAATGTAAAAAATTCAGATTAAATTTAGGTTAGTGGGCATTCTGTGCGTGTGCATTCTTCCCCCTCTCTCAGTTGTTAAAAGTTTTTCAGCATACACCGGCCTATTACAGAACTCTGGATCTTCAGTGGTCCTTCTTAGACCTTCCTGGAGCTGTCATCTTCATTTTTAAAAATGTATTTTATTTTTACTTTGTAGAATAAAACAAGCATTTTCCTAACATAGTGTAATGAAAGGATGATTGCTACATGAAACTTCAAATCTGCTATGTACAACTTGCTATTCCTTTTAAATATACAACAAAGTTCACAAGTAAATTACCTTCTTGGTAATATTTTGGGGATAGAGAAATTGGGGGACATCAGGCTCAGAGAACTCTTAACAGCTTGTTGGAAGGGCATCCCTAAAAATGTTTTTCAATAGGCACTGTTTGGCAATCAGGCATTAATCAGTGGGTTACAAGAATTTTCTGACTCTAAATCAGGGAAATTTAAATAAAGACTCTCTCCATGGGGACCAGAACATAAAGATTTATAAATATACAATATCTGCACATAGTTTTTATCTGCCTTTTCTGTGATCTGTAAGCTATAAAAAGTGAAGAATCATCTTTTATAGAGGAAATACCTCTAATAACTAATACACTAAAAACTAAAAGACTCTTTTTTGAGGGAGAAATATCAATTAAAGATTTTTCCCTAGTTCAATAACTTCTATTTTCCCAAATGTAATCCCATTTTTATGGATGACTCTTATTTTACATAATATTAGGCCATTCCTAATAAGGCAGTCAATTTTGATCTCAAAGGTATAAATTGCCTATCCAAGTATATTCCCTTGACAAATGTGCTCTGTACATGCATGCCTCTCTACATGTGTTCCTTAAATATATTCCCTATATGCATGGCTCTGCATATGTGTTCATTATATGTATCTACTCTTTCTAGTATAGCATAGCATAGCATAGCTTAGCATACTATAGTATAGTATGCTTTTATGAGATAGTGAACTCTGGGTTTATGGTTTATGCTACTTTTCTTATTATGTTATTTTATTAAATGCCCTTACTTCAAATGGTTGTGTCCTCTGGCTTATTAGCAAACATAAATATATGAGTGAGGGGGGTCAGGAGCTATTACTTTTGAGCAATTACTGAGCAGTAATAGCTCAGGAACTGTTATTTTGGTGCAAATTGAAGATTGTCATGAATTTATGATAGCTTTTGACCCACCTGTGAAATGGAGGGTGCTCCCCCCAGGTGTTACAGAATCACAAAATGTTAAGATCTGGTTGGGACCTTCGAAATAGTGTCAGGAATTGGATTGGAATGAACGAAGAACATCTCTTCCCTCTGAGGCTGGTGAGAAGAATGAAAAGAATCGTTTTGTAGCTGGAAGGGATTTTTGATTGCTGTCCAACACCCTCATATAACTCAAGCCTAGAGCAGTTGAATGGCTTGCACATGATCATACAGGTAGTAACTGGCAAAGCTGAGATTGGGACTTGCCCAGGCTTATACAATTAGTAAATAGAAGAGGCAGGCTTTGAACCCACCAGCCCTGACTCCAAATTCAGGGTTCTTGACACATTGATTCAGTTACTTTCAGGTAAGTGGATGAGGCTCACAAAAGGTGGCCTTCATCTTCTCAGTAAAGTAGGATGGGGAATCAAGAACTGTCCAAGATATTGAAGAACATGGAAGAAGTTGAAGATAAAGACTTGAAAGATATTTCCATAAAAATAATATTTTAGTTTGGGTTCAATGGGATGAGAAACAAAGTCAAAGTCAAATGATGAAGTATTAGAGAATGCCTGTAGTCAGGAGTAGGCAAGATTGTAGAGCCATTAAAAAAGATGAAGTGGTAATTGGGCAAGTAAAGAAGAAAACCGGGATAGCATACTGTCAGAAAAGTCAAAGAATATGGGAAGTAGAATGTGGTCAACAAAGTCCAATGTCACAAAGTCAAGAAGAATGAGGAATAAGAAAATGCCAATGAATTTGGTGCTCACAATGCCATTGGTTAATTAAGAAAATATAGTGGAGAGGCAAGGAAATAGAAGTCAGATTGTAGGAGGCTGAAAAATAAATGGATGATGAGAAAATGAGAAGGATAGTCGACTACCTGTTTTTTAAAAAATTGACAATGGATGTCAAAGTTAGAATTACACATGTACTAAAATATTCACATCAGTATTTTGGAAGATAGTGAAAATCTAACAAAATACATGCCCATTAACTTTAAAATAACTGAACAATTTGTCATAAATGGAAGCAAAAGGACATTATTGTATTATAAGAAGTAATGAATAGCAGAAATTTGAAGAATCATGTGGAGTCAGTCATACAGGAACTGATGCAGAATGAAGTAAATAGAGCCAGCAAAATAAAATGCACAATGATTGCAATAATATAAATGAAAAGAATAATGAAATAAATCTGAATGCTATATAATTATGTTTTGTTTTATCTGCAGGGGGGAAGACAGGGCAGTTGGGGTTAAGTGACTTGCCCAAGGTCACACGGTTAGTAAATGTCAAATGTCTGAGATCAGATTTGAACTCAGGTCCTCCTGACTCTAGGGCCGGTGCTTTATTCACTGTGCCACCTAGCTGCCCCAGTGCTATATAATTATGACAATCAATCTTGGCCTTGGAGAAGAAATGAGGAAACACATTTCACTTATTTGATTGAGAAAGTATGAGACCAGCAGTACAAAATATCGGTTATGCTTTACCGCACAGTCACTGTGGTGATTGCTTATGCGTAACTATTTTTCTTTGCTACAAGGGCAAACTTATTGGGCTGAGGCTGCATTTCCAGAAAAGACTGATATAAAAAACAAGAGGCATCAATGAAACATTCTATTTTTTTAAATTTAAAACAGTGAAATAAAACAATATAACAAAAATGCAAGTTTGGTAATGAAAAAGGAGTCATGGGATAATATTTTGAGGGGACCAGGAAATCAAGCAAAAACTTTTTTTTTCTGAGATAATGGAGGTCTGTGCATTTTAGAGGAGAAAGGAGAAAGAGCTAATAGTGTGGAAAATGCTGCAGATGATGACTGCTTTGTTGCCAATCTTTAAATTAATGATCTGTACCTATCACTTCCATTTCCTATTACATCGTGTTAGACATCAGAAGAGAGGGAGTTTCTGTAATAGTCCAAAAAGTTCATAGAGTTCAAAACCAAGTACTAGGGTGCCTGGTTGTCATGTTTACCTAATTAAGGCAGGAATTTGAAACAAAGAATTGAGAAGAAGCCATACCTTAAAGTGGCTGTTCCTAGAGACTTTTCTCCCAATCTCCCCCCCACCCCCATTTATTTGTATGACTTGTACTCTTTTTATGAGAAATACTTTGAAACCTTTATCTTCAACCCTACCTCATTCTTGAACCCTAGTACTTGTATCTCCATTTATGTTTTGGACATTTCTTGGATTCCCCATCTTGACTTAAAGCTTAATATTGATAAAACTGAATTTTTAATCTTATTCTCCCCATACCAGACAAGTACCCTCCTGACTTTTCTATCTGTCAAAATCACCCCTCCTCCAGTGACTCAGGTTCATCTCAGTTGTTTTTCCTGATTCTTCCCTTTATGCGACACTTCTCAGAACCTAATAGTGCCAAGGTTTTAGTGGGCAATTATAAACTGATGTATTTTCCTCTTAGAGGTATTTGAATTATAATATAGAACTCTGAAAGAATTTAGTTTTTAAGACCTGAAGAATGACTCACATTTCTATAATCCTTTAAAGATTGCAAAGCAAGTCCCTCACAACAACCCCCTGAGTTTGACAATGCAATGTGTAATCATGCATAGGGGTGGGTGCTGGGGTCTATAACCACTATAGTACCTCATATCTCCTAATAGAGAAATGTGGATACTTATTGACTGTCTTGCCTGGTTTTCTTCACACCAACCTTCTATTATATTGATAGATCTAAGTTCCTAAGAGAAGGATCACCACTACACAGTTACACTCCAATTCTCTCAGGAGCCTATAGAATTCCCCAACTCATCATCTTTGCTCTTCATCCCCTTCCAATGAACTTCCATTTACAAAACTATTTACTCAGCAAAAGACAAAAGAATGTTAATATCGCAACTAGCCAGAGTATAATATGTAGCAATAATTAAAATATATTGGAATACACAGATAAACACTTTCTATACTTCCAACAATGCACTCAGCTCTATGGGTAAAGAGTGAGCATAAATTTACAGAGAGCTGGAAGGGAATCACATGAATGAAGAAATCCCATTTGCTTGCATTAACTCAAAATTTGAACTAAGAGTTTTGATGTCATTATTGGTCTCACCCATTAGAATTTAAGATCCTCTTGAATAAGAATTGTTTCATTTATTACATTTGTTTACCCAGCACCTAGTATAGTTTCTGTAGGTACTTAATAAATGATTCTTCATTAATTGATCAGTCCATATAAGAATATCTATACTACATGAAGCTGCTTCTCTTCTAAAGCTTGTCTGCTGGTGCATACCTGTCCCTCAATGAATTTGAACCAATGAAATATTTATAAGGTCTTTTAACTTAATATCACCATTAAAAAAGCATTGGAAAAATGTTACACTAATGAATTATGTAACTAAAGAACAATTCCATGTAGTCCAAAAAATTGCAAAACACATCGTTTTTACTCTTTCTTGGCCATACATGCAAGCCATCAGTTCACCAGGATAATCAATCAATCAATTAATTAATTAATTAATGTGATCAGAACGGCAATCATAGCAAAATAGCTTAAGTTGATATTTTGAGCAAGGCATGTAAGCCTAGCCAGTTTTTCATTACCAGGCTAGTGTATCATACAATTAGATCTCAGTATCTCTTCCTATACAACAAAGACACTGCATAACCTGTCTTCCCCCCTTTCTGTTTCTCCCTCTCGAGCCAGAGAGGAATAATGAAGAGCAGTTACTTCTGACATCTCTCATAAATATTAGATGGCACAGAAAGGTAATAGGAACCAATCAGGAATCAGAGCTTTCTTATAACTTAATTGTTCCTGTGGTTAGTTTCTTCACACAGCTCTAACGCTATTTTCTTTTTACTCTCTGACGCTACTTGCTATCCTGATTACTCCAGTCTTATCCTGGCTTCCTATAGTTGTTTAAATCATAGCTTCCTCATCCATAATTCACTTTTCACTTATGAGGTAACACCAAATTTCTCCCATGAAATCATCAGTCCTCATTTAATTGTCCCTCAGCATCCAAATAGTTAATGCAATTTTCTTCTTTTTTCCTCCAGTTTGCTCACTTGTCTTAAAATAGTTATGTGTAAAGACATGAAACAACACTGTTCCCTGAAGCTCTCACCAATAATGTTCTCAACGTGGTAAAGCATCACTGTTGGTGTCTTTGAAACTACATTTCTTCATATTCATATTTTCCAGTATTTAATAAAGTTTCTTTTTCTACTCTCTTTAAACCATCAAACCATTCATATTCAAATGAGATTTTATCCTGCATCTTTTGCATACAAATGAGTTATCAGTCTACATAAATAGGAAGCCTGCATATTTATAACACAGTTCATTTTTTTGCCCTAAATTGCTCAAGTACCATCTGAAAACTATTTATTCACACATATATTTTAGCAGTTTTTATTAAACCAAAGTTATTTTCCTAATCTTTTCAGCCATTTGAAATGGTCATCTATGATAGAGGCAATACTTTATGTCTTTTACCATTGGATTTATATATTTTTCTTTATGCAAAGGAACTTTTTCTTCCCCTTTTAATCCATATGAAAGGTCAGTACTTTAAAGGGACTATACCTTACACAATATTATTACTCTCATATTTTGAATGAGAAGACAGTGTCTGAGAGCCTAAGTAACTTGCCCAAGGTCATAGAGCTATTCAATATTATGGCCAGGACTTAAACCTAAGCCTTTGATTCTAAGACTTGCATTCTTTCCACTACTGTGCTTTCTTCCTTCAAAGGAATTACTTTGTATTGAAGTTTCAAGCACTAGTCCAAACCATTGGGTGAAATATTTTTAGATAAGAAAGCTTTCAGTGTATTTCCAGTCACAAAACAAAAACAGCTACCTATTATACCAATACTCTTTCTTCCCATACACCCCATCTCCACTCTCTTTCACCTGTAATCACTATATCTGGATTTAAAGTCTTTCATTTTAAGCTGATAATTTTGGGGGCATTGTCTATTTATATCTCCCCTAAATTCTTAAAATTCAGCAAAAGTAGTTCTGCTTTCCACCTTTTAATTACCTATCTTTCTACTACCTTTATCTCTTCCTGTTCCAAACAAAATTCCCTCCATCTGCTTGCCCTGTTTGCAACTTCTTCCCTTAATATTAAAAAGGATAAATAGTATCTATCTAAAACAAAGAGCAAGGATTATCTGTAATGGGTATATACTAGAGGCTGTTCCAATAAGATCAGGGGTGAAGCAAGGATGTCCGTTATCACAATTATCATTCAATACTATACTAGAAATGTTAGCTATACAAATAAAACAAGGAAAAATTGAAGGAATAAGCATAAGAAATGAGGAGGCAAAACTATCATTTTTTTGCAAATGATATGATTGTTTACTTAGAGAACCCTAGAGAGGCAACTAAAAACTGTTTGAAACAATTAATAGTTTCAGCAGAGTTGCAGGATATAAAATAAACCCATATAAATTATTAACCAAACCCAGGAAGAAAAAGTAGAAAGAGAAATTCTATTTAAAATAATAGGAGCCAAGATATACCCAGGAACTATATGAACACAATTACAAAACAATCTTCACACAAATAAAGACAGGTGTAAATAATTGGAGAAATATGAATTGCTCATGGGTAGGCCAAGACAATATGATAAAAATGATAATGCTCCCTAAATTAATTTATTTAATCTGTGTCACACCAATCAAACTACCAAAGAATTACTTTATACAGCTAGAAAAATAATAAAATTAGTCAGGAGGAATAGAAAATCAAGAATATTAAGGGAATCAATGAAAAAAAAATGTGAAGGAAGAGGACCTAGCAATACTAGCAAACTATACTACAAAGTAGTAATCAACAAAACAATTTGGTACTGAATAAGACAGAATGGTTAAGCAGTGGAATAGATTATATAATGCAAACTACAGAAGTAAGCAAGCACATTAACCTAGGGTTTGATAAACCCAAAGATCCCAACTACTGGGACAAGAGTTCCCTATTTGACAAAAACTGCTGGGAAAACTGGAAAGTAATCCAGGCATATACCAACATTTCAAACTGTATACCAAGAAAGGTTATAATGGGTGCATGATTTAGACAGAAAGGGTGATATTAAAAGCAAATTAGTGAAGAATGGAAGAAATTACCTGTTGAATCTATGGATAGAAAAATAATTAATGATCAAACAAAAGATAAAGAGATACATTGGACATAAATAGGTAATTTTGATTTGTTTGTTTAGTTGTTTTTCAGTCATGTCTAACTCTTTGTGACCCCATTTGGGGTCTTTTTGGCAAAGATACCAAAGTGGTTTGCACATAATTTTTTTTTAAATACAAACCAATGCAACCAAAATTCAAAGAAAAGCAGAAAACTAAGGGGAAAAAATATTTGCAGGGGTTTCTCTGAGAAAAGTCTTGTTTATCTATAGGAACTGAGCCAAATTGGTAAGAACAAGAGCCATTCACCATTTGATAAATGGTCAAGAGATATAAACAGGCAATTTTTATAGACAGAAATCAAAGCTACCAATGATCATAAGAAAAAAAATGTTCTAAATCACTATTAATTAGAGAAATACAAATTTAAATAACTCTGAGGGATCACATCACATGTGTTAGATTGGTAAAGATAAAAATTGGAGTTGATATGGAAAAATAGACATACTAATGCCCTTTTGGTACTGCTGTGAACTAATCCAAACCATTCTAGAAAACAATTTAGAACTATGTCCCAAAAACGTGCATACTCTTTAAACCAACAATACTAGGTCTATTCTCCAAAGGAAAAAAAAATCAAAGCAAAAAGAAAAGGACTAGTGTACAAAAATATTTAGTTATTCTTTTTATTGTGGCAAAAAAAATCAGAAACTGAAGGGATACCCACCAATTAGACATTGGCTGAAAAAGTATGGCATATGAATGTGATAGAATACTATAATGCTTTAAGAAATGATCAGGGGAATGATTTCAGAAAAACCCTGGAAGACTTATTGTGATAGTAATGGCAATTAAAGATTCCCCTGTATTGGCTTGGTTTTCAAACTGATTGTGTTAAAACCCAGAGCTTGTTAATCCCACCTATGGGAGGATTTGTTGATGTGAAAAGAAAGTCCTGAACTGGGAGGAGCTGGTGAGGTAGATTTGGAGAGACAAGAGAGAGGCAGAAGAACTTTTTGGAAGCAGCACCTCGTGGAGGCAGAGAGAGACTGAGAGAATTGCTGGGGGCCACTTTGAATTGCCCTGGACTTTTGAGACCTGCCCCCTGAGCTGCCAAGGACTGAGGAGACATGGCTGTTTTTCTGGTACTTTGTCTGTCTGTTTTGATGTTGTTTTGCCAGATTTGTCCACTGGTGAAAGACAGTCCTTTTGTTGAAGAAGTCCTGGAACCTGGCTGTTGGCTAAGAGCTCCTGAGACTGTCCTGCAGACAGAGAGTGAATACTGTACACTGGTGAAGGACAGTGCTGTTGTTGCAGGGGTCTGGGAACCTTTCTGTTGGTTCAGAAGCCCTGAAGAAGGATTTTCTTGTTGTATGTTTACAGAAATCCTGGGAGAGGGTTTTGCTAATGTTTTCAGGGGTTCTAGGACTGTTCTGCAGAGGATGAATTAATGAAGAGACTGGCAATGTATCTTGTGGCCTTGCTAAGCCTTGTCTCCCCAGGAACTGAGATTGCTGAGAACTTGCCTCCTGTCAAGATGAAGACCTCCATTTGGGTATTATTAAGTGCTGTGCTTAAACTTGATGTAACTCTGGGGTAGATTCAATTGTGATCCAGGGGTGGGGAACTTTTGACCTTTTTGTGTTCTGTGGTTGAACAAATGAATGTACTTTACTTATGTTTGGAAACTAATCTCCATTTCAGAAGAGGGGCTTTGTGGTGGACTAAATGAAGGTACAGCCTAGGGGTGGAGTAGTATTTAGAACAGGGACTTTGTAATTGATTGAATGAATGGAAGGTCCTGGGGTGGGGTAGTACTTGGAGATTATTTAATCACACTTAGTAAATGCTGTATTTTGAATGATGTCATGTTTTGATCTTCTCTGTTCTTGGTTGGTCACTGAATAAAATGGAGAGCACCTATGCTGGTATTTTGAACCTTGGGAAGTTGCCTTTCCTTGGCATTACATTACACTTATATGAACTGATATAAAGTGAATCAAGAAAAGCTAGGAGAATAATTTACACTGTAATAGTAGTAATAAATAGACAATCAACTGTGAAAGACATAGAAACTCTAATCAATATAATGATCTACCACAATTCCAAAGGATTTATGATAAAAATTACTATCCACCTCCAAATAGAGAACCAATGGATTTAGAGTGCATATTAAAGTATATATTTTTCTCTTTTTTTCCCCAAAACATGGCTAATGTAGAAATATGCTTTTCATGACTTCTTATGTATAAAGGGTATTGCATTTCTTGCTTTCTCAATGGGTTGGGGAAGGGGTGGAGGAAGGGAGAGAATGTAGAACTGAAAATTTAAAAAAATAAATTTAATTACTGCTATTTCCATTATCTAGAATAATCTCACTTTCTTATAAATAGATTTTAGTTCTTCTACTTGTCCTCCATCATTTATTAGACAACTTCCTAGTCTGAGAGATGGATCCTTCATCCCTGTCTTCTTATGCTAGTCTTCAAACACCTTGCTTCATAGATTATTTTTAGAAGGCTACTGTAATACCTACCTTCTTTGTTATATGGTATTAGTCTTTGCCTATTGTTGATTGTAAAGAAGCATTTGATTGGGCAGATAAAATGATTCATCAAAGGCTCTCTTCATTAAGGAGTGTCTCCTATAATTCATCAAGGTCTTTCAAGATTCCTTGAAATATTTAGGAGATATTCAACCCCCATGATAAATATCAGGCAAAGCATTAAACATGGATGCCCAAGAGTGTGCATCATTGTGATAGAGGAAATTTAGTGTAGAAATAAAGTGGAAGAATTCCCAGTGGAGGGTAAGGTTCGCCAAACTCTACTCTTAGTGAATGACATCATACTGGTTATAGCAATCCTGAGAACACTGAATGACCTTCTGGAAAATATCTGTAATCATTCAAAAAACCCTTACTATCCAAAAGGAAAAACCTGAAAATATGTCCATTGCCCAGATTATGATATGCATATAAATCAATAACATACAGAATTTGTCCACTGGTATACATACATAGGTACCTGTATATATTTACATACACACATATATACATACATATATACTCAGGCTATGCTATGCTGATGGCATCCTTTACTTCCTGTTCTTCTTCAAAGTGCCTTATGTATTATATAGTATAGTCTCTTTATACCTACCATGTGCTTCTCCATTGCCCTCTCTGTTATTTTAAATTATTTGGAGGACATTGTATATAACATGTCTTACAGTCATATAATGACAACTAGTAGAATATTAGTATAAAAATATAGGCTTTTGTCTTATGACTTTTGGGGTAGTTGGGGGACAAGTCATTAAAGGAGCTTTGAATTTTTTTGAAGGCTATATGGTCCACTGAACTACACTTAATTCTGAGTTCAACTCATTGTACAATTTCACTGTCATTCACATAAACCTACATACTTTCCACCTATTTAAAACTCCTTTTGTCCATTTCTTATCTTCTTATTCATCTTTCTATTATCAACCCATTCTCTCTTCAAACCATTACAATTAGAATTCTCTCTCCCTACCCCCAGAGCAGCCCCAAGCTCTTCATTCTTTAAGGTCAACTGCCTTCAAGATATCACCACCCAGATTTTACATTATCACCTCAGATTCAACATGTTCCTTCCCCTTTACTTTTTCTTTTGACTTTACGATTTCTATCTTTGCAGTGCCCACTTTTCCAAGGTCAGAATGTCAACTCTCCACTTTCCTTCAAGTCTCACCTCCAATCAGTTACAGAACCCTATTGATTTCATCTCTGTGGCATCTCATCTGTCCTGTCCTCTCTTTTCCCATTGTCAGCATCCTAGTATAAGAATTTTAATACCCACCTGTACTAGAACAGCCTTCCTCAGAGGACTTTCTACTTCTCACTCCAATACATTTTTCATTCTGTTGCCATATAATCTTTCTCACATATCAATATTACCATGTTTCTCCGTGTAGCAGCAAGCACCCCAAGCATCCTCAGGGTTTGCTGCCAATACAGGTTCTTGGATCTGCTTTGTTAAAGGAAAGCAACTCAAAATGGGTTAACAAGCTTACTTTAATCAGTCAAACATGTATCATTTACCTGGTTCAGGGGGAAAAGGTCAGCACCCCAAACTTCAGAGTATACAGCCAGAATTATCAAGACAGAAACAGATCTAGTAGACAGATTTCAAACTGTCCAACCATTACATCCATACCAAATCAACATCTGGGTTTTTCAAAGAGGGGGGGCTCCACACAACGGCTTCCCAGAATCCATATCAAATCACAGAACTCTTCTCAAAGTGAGCCCCCAAAACAAAGCTACACATCAGGGCTTATATAGCCTTCTCCTGGCTCAGAGAATGTAACAACCTTATTGACCCACTGGCCAATCAAGAAATATCTACTGAAAAACAAGCTTCCCACCCCAGGCTCCAGATGCACTTTAGCCTAGGGGCGGGGAAGATCTTCCAAATTTGTATTCCCATTATATTCGGCCCCAAGATCTTTCATGCCCATAGCATAGACAATTTAATTTTGAATTAGCACTAAACATCTCTTAGGTCACATTTTCAAAGTACAGAACTAAAGTTACCAAAATACAGAACTAAAGTTACCAAAGTGGCCACTGGGCCTTAAACAAACACAAAGTACATTGCATTATTACCTCAATTCAAAACAAGAGTTCAAATAAAGTTCTCTGGGGGAGCGGGGAGGGGTGTCCTTCCCCTCACACAGCTCCAGCCCCTGCCTCCAAGCACAGAGAGGGGGCTGGGCAACAAAACCAACAAGGTGGGGTCCTTGGGGGTCCAAGGCACTTCATCCCACCCACCATAGTCACAAGTCCATCCTCCCCCAGGGTCCCAAACTGTGGGATGCAGCCAGGAAACACACTCAGTGCCCCTGCTTTGCTGCTCAGTTCTTATCTTTTCCTGTGGCTGAATTCCGAACTCCTGGGTTCCTTCTCCTCCTGCAGGCGGCAGCCGCTCCTGGCTTCTGCCCAGGTCCCGATGCAGGCAGCTCACCATTCCTGCTCTCAGCTCAGCGAAGTCCGCATGCAGGACATTCTTCTCTCCTGCTCCACAGCTCCACAGAGTCACAGCTACCACAACTGGGAAACAAACAATTATCCCAGTCCCCATACTTTCCTTTTACTCTGCAGATCCTGTTTGTGACGCCATTTTGTAGTGGCAAGCACCCCAAGCGTCCTCAGGGTTTGCTGCCAGCACAGGTTCTTGGATCTGTTTTGATAAAGGAAAGCAACTCAAAATGGGTTAACAAGTTTACTTTAATCAGTCAAACATGTATCATTTACCTGGTTCAGGGGAAAAAGGTGAGCACCCCAAACTTCAGAGTATACAGCCAGAATTATCAAGACAGAAACAGATCTAGTAGACAGATTTCAAACTGTCCAACCATTACATCCATACCAAATCAACATCTGGGTTTTTCAAAGAGGGGGGGCTCCACACAACGGCTTCCCAGAATCCATATCAAATCACAGAACTCTTCTCAAAGTGAGCCCCCAAAACAAAGCTACACATCAGGGCTTATATAGCCTTCTCCTGGCTCAGAGAATGTAACAACCTTATTGACCCACTGGCCAATCAAAAAGTATCTACTGAAAAACAAGCCTCCCACCCCAGGCTTCAGGTGCACTTTAGCCTAGGGGCAGGGAAGATCTTCCAAATTTGCATTCCCATTACACTCCTCTGCTCAAAATCTTTAGTGGCTCCCAATTGTCAATGAGTAAAGTCCCAACTTCTTTGCCTGACATTTATGCACCTCTACAATCTGGGGACACCCTACTCATCCAGCTTTAGTCTATATTTCTCTCCACTTTCCATGCTCCATCCAAAATAGATTACTCTTTTCCCAATGCCCACTATGATCCTGTATCTCTTTGCTTTGGCTCAAGCAGCCTTGAATGCCCTTTCGGTTGGTTTTACCCATTGGATTTCTAACTTTCATACTTCAACTCAAATGCCACCTCTTCTGCTAAGACTTCAGTGATTACCCATATCAATAATGACCTTTCTTAAGTATCTGAATTAATCAGATAATTTCTCAGAATTTTAGACCTTTTGAATTTCAATTCTTTCTATACAATAAAAAAAGGCATCTAGGAGGAACATGACACAGTGCATAGAAAAGAGCTTGGAAACAGGAAGACCTGCCTTTGACATATACTAGCTATTTATAAGGAGCTTCTCAGTATCCCTAACCAACTGTCTAAGACTACAAGTTACAGATAAGTTATTGATCTACATTTGTAGATCAACCATACCAGTAGTTCCAATAACTGAGGAAATCATGAATTTAATTCCACCACTACTGATGAGGTAGAAAGAAGTGCTTGAGGCAGATGGAGCAAACAGAATGTCAGATGTGAGATATGAGATAAGATGCAGGGTGTGACCAGCAGGAAAAGTGATCAAAGAAGACTGTGCATTGGAGACCCCACCCAGGACTTAGCTGCATGCTTTCACAAAGCACCCCCAATTTCAGGACTACTCCCTTCCCCGCTCCTATTCTCTTTGCTTATCTGTATGATAAAGACACCTCCAAACTACCTAATATCCCAGGAATTTTGGAGCCCTGCTTGTTCTTTCCATTCTCTTCTTTTCTTTCCCCCATTCCATGAAATTGTATTTAAACCAGACACTTAACCTAGCTAATGACCTTTGCCTCCTACAGGAAGCATGGGCCACTCTGCTCCCTTAGGAAGAGTAAAGTCTGCTGCTGCCTATGCTCTGCCTCTCACGAAGAGTAGAGTCCATTGCCTCACTGGGCCTGCTTGACTGTATCACCCCAATAAATGCTTTTCTTTAAGTTGGAGTGAATTCTGAGTGTCTGAGTGAATTCATTCAGGACAATAGGACACTCACATCTATTCCTCATTATTTTAGGTAGCACCCCGACATTCTTGAACTCTGAACTTGTCACTAACTTCCTCCAATCCAAACTTAAAAAACAAACTTAACTAACTTTACATTAACAATAGAGAAGTCTGCTGACTTCACCAGGTATTTGAGACACTATGAAAAGCCTCTTGAAAATTACCAGACCTAATGACCAGTACTCGCTTCTGATGATTCATGAAGGCACACATGGATACCATCTGAAGGCAGCTAGAAAGTATCACTAGGGATCCTAAATCCTGGGCAGAAACTGAAAGTTTGGACAGCATAGTTGAAGTTTTCTTCATTGCTGAAAAATGAAGGTTAGATTCATAAGAAAAAGTTAGATATGCAAAGTGAAGATCTGGCTGAGTAAATGGTATCTGAGAATGGGATTGGATCTTCTGAACTTCAGGTTAAATCATGAGAAGGATAGGCCCTTGGCAAAGAACGAAGTATATTTAATAACTGACAGTAAAAACATTTGCTAGGAATATCATAAATCTAATCAAAAGAATTCTTACAAGGGAGCAGAAAGGAGAAATCTGTCCATATAGATTTAACAAGACTGATATGACAGTTAGTAGCAGGTACAGTAGGAAAGGAAGAATAATAAAGGAAAAATAATAAAGAAGGACCAAAAATTCATGGAGTATAATGTCTAAGAATTAAACCAGAAATAAAACTTACGGCCACAGATATCTATGGATAAATATATCAAAAAAGTAACAAGCAAGAGGAATCTGAGGTCTTAATGTGATAGGACAAATTCGATGTCATAGTTACCAGTGAAATTTATAGGATGATATTTATGATTAACAGTTGAGGGTATTTACTTCATTCAAAAGGAACCTAGATGATTAAAGGGGTGTTAGAGTAGCATTGTACATTCAGAAATTCCAATCTTGAAGATGAGTCTTCTCACCTCTCCTATCCCCAAAAGTTCAGTTACCCTAGTCAAGAAAAACAATCATGTAAAAGGCAATGCTCACTTCCCCCACCCTAATCAATGAGCAAGAATTTTTAAGTGCCTATTGGGTGCCAAACACTGCACCAGGTGAAAGAGATACAAAGACAAAAATGGAACAGATCCTGTTTTCAAGGAGCTTACATTTTATCAAGGGTACACATATAAGTAGATATAAAATATATAGTTGAGGAGAGTCCATGGCAATTGGATGAATCCAGAAAGGCTCATGTAGAATGTCCTGCCTGAGCTGAGCTTTGAAGAATTTTACTAGAAGTGAAGCTGACAACCCACAAGGCCCTGATGGTTGCAAGAAGACCCATCCATGAGAATTTAGGTTGGAGAAATTTTCCAGCTTGGTGCATCCCTTCTTCACCTTACCTCAGTTTCCTGAGGGTTGCCCACTCTCCTTCTGAGTATGGGAGTCTATGGAAGGTTGTACCCATGTGCATAAGGGTCCTGGAGGGTAGAGATAGTATATGACTAAGAATGATTCTTGGTTTCTTGTTTTCCTCATATTTATTTGGTTAGACAATTCTAATTAAATACTCTGCTATTGGTATATACACTTCCTGCATGGTATGTTGGTTGCATTGGGATTTGATTTAATATTAGGCTCCTCACTGCTCCATGTTGAACCCAGGCCATGGTGTGATTTCAGAATTGAACAGAATGTCCGTCACAAAAGTAAGGCCATTCTTAAGGAGGAAATGAGCAAAACCTGTTAGGAAGGAATTAGCAAACCTCCACAAAGCATCCAATGGCTATCTGGACTCAACCATCAATTCCTCTACAATTCTGGTCCATGGAAACTCTCCCAGTCTTGGGAGCCTCTGAGGGTTGTGTTTTTCTGTTTGGTGTTCTGTTGCTTAGAGGAAATTTCAATTGCTTTTTTCCATGTTAGTTCATCACTCATGGAGTGGAGGAGGAAGCAGGCCAACCCCAGAGGGGAAATCCTTTGGCCATCATTCCCTTTGCTTCTTTTTCTCTCTGCCCTTGAAACCTCCTTGGCACTTGCCCTCTTGGCTGCTGCATCTCATGCTTTCTGCTACCAAAACCACCTACCCACTCTATAGATCCTGACTCTCCTTACCTTTTGGCTCTTTCTGGCCTGACCTTGGCATTATATTCCTGGTACACAGCTCATCAGGTGGGTTGCCTGTTATTTTTCTTTTCTTAGGGTAAAATTAAGAAATGTTAGAGTGTGGTCACTCAGGGTTCAAGAAAACATTAAGCTTACTCTTTTTTTCCAACTTTCTTCATTTTCCCCCTACTCACCTTTTTCTTCTTTAATTAGGGATAATATTTTAGATAGCTTATTCTGTTCAAATAAAAAATTAAATATTTAATATTTTCTCATTTCTATAGTAAAGTGATAAATTTATGGACCTCCATTTTTTTTCTTCTCACGCCAGTGAGGGGAAAGAAGAAAAAGTTACTACAGCTTGTTATTTAAGAGGGATTCTTAACCTTTTTTGTGTTATGGACCCCTTTGGCAGTCTGGTGAAAACTATGGTTTTATTCTCAGAATAATGTTTGTTGCCTACATTCATTCTTGAAGGGAATGAAATTAATTTCAGTTAGAGGTTAGTAAAAATTAAGAAGTAATTTTTTTCCTTCCCAGGTATACCAACTCCTTGAAATTTTAATGGACCCCACATTAAGAATCCCTACTATAGGGCATGACCAGAGCTAAAAGACTAAGGGGAGAACAACAAAGCTATAAACCAGACTAAAACTAAGGAGTTTTCACATAGCACAAGCAGGGCGCCCCAAACATTCACCTACAACATAGCCATTGTTTTCAGTTGCAAGGTTATGGTGGAAGCCTTTGAATCATTTTGCTTCAGAAACCAAAAGCCATCCCTGCAGACCATAGGTCTTCTAACACAGTGCTTGTTGTGTAAATGTATGTAGGGGGAAGAAAAAGTCTGGGCTTCCCAAATACTTAGGGAAAAAAAAAGTTGTCCTTGAGATCAGGCACTCTCACTTTTGGATTTATAGCTTTAGTGCCTAGCACTTTGCCTGGTATGTTATTATTATTGTTTAGTCATTTTCAGTTGTGATGAACTCTTTGTGATCCCATTTGGAGTTTTCTTGGCAAAAATACTGGAGGGATTTGCCATTTCCTTCTTAAACTCATTATACAGATAAGGAAACTGAGGTAAACAGGGTTAAGTGACTTGCCCAAGGTCACACAGCTAGTAAGTATCTATGGCAGAATTTGAACTCAGGTCTTCTTGATTCTAAGCCTCGTGCTCTATCCACTGTACCACCTAGCTGCCCACCTAGTACATAGTAGGCACCTAACAAATGCTTTTTGATTAATTAACTGATTAGTTGTTCATTATCATATGTAAACAACCCTGGACTTGAAACTAAGGAACCCAGATACAAATATTGGTTCTAGTATTTACTGGCTTGAAAATGTGCCAACTTGTGTGGTATTTACTGGGCAAAGCATTTTATCTCTCTGATCCTCAATTTCCTTAGCTGTAAAATGGGAATAATAACACTTGCAAAACCTATCTCAAAGAATTGTTGTAGGAAAATTACATTACAGGGGGCAACTAGGTGGCACAGTGAATAGAGCACCGGCCCTGGAGTCAGGAAGACTTGAGTTCAAATCTGGCCTCAGACAGTTAACACAAAAACTAGCCATGTGACCTTGGGCAAGTCACTTAACTACAATTGCCCTCCAAAAAAGAAAATTACATTATGTACAACATAAATGTGAGTTATTGTTATCATTTCATAGATGTGTCCAGAGGCTGAATCTTATTCTCATGACCCCTACCTCCTGCTTGTATTTCTTACTCTCAAAGAGATCCCTTTGAGGTTTATTCTTAGAAGGAATCTGTGGTGGGCCCATTGAAAGGGGAAAAGTTCAACCCTGATTGGAAATCACAAGTGTGAATGACTTTGGTGGTCTCAGATGATTCCGTTTTTGTCCATCTCACAACACTTACCACACAAGTTGGCACATTTTACTCAAGCAGAAGCTGGCTCAGGAGAGGCCTCAAACTGGAATTAAAGGGCTATTACAGAGAGGTCGGCCCAGGGACAGGACTGTGTCGAGCTGTTCACACAGCACCTGCCCCTCTCACTCTTGACTCCAGCTTTTGATCTCATGCTAATTAAAAAAAAAATACTATAGATCAAAAAGATAAAACCTTGTACAGATCATTACCCTAACAGCCAAATACATTTTAAAAAATTAAATAGAGACAATCACATCAAATAACTTCCTTTAAATATAGGTAAGAATTTTTTGTCTCTATAGGAACTTTTGCCTAACCTTTATATTTTTCAATAAAATGCAAAGCGTTTTTTAAAAGCCACCTGTTGTACCTCGATCTGGCTAACATCTGCCTTCCTATGCCACTGCCACCACCACCCCCTGTGTCCGTTCCAACCCACTGAGGTGAATAAAATCCTACTTGATTGGTATTCTTTGGCTTGCCCCGAATTTGTAAAGTGACTGAGAATAGATGTAAATGCTAAATTTTTGGAAAAGTTAACAATTTCCTTAAGAAATAGGAAAGAAAACAAACCTGAGCAGCACTGATTGTTCGCTGGGTGCATTGACCCCCTCTGTGATAGCATGAGGGAATGTGCAGCCTGGGGTCTGTAGGACAGTGCTATCCACGTAAAGCCTACTAAAACAACAGAAGTCGTTTTTGTCTTTGGATGTTTCGGAATAAGTTGCATCCAAAAGAAATAGAGTGAGGGAATGTTTTTTCTGGCTACTTCTCTTGTTGCTTTCAGCATCTCAGCACGATGGGCCAAAGCCACGTGACTGTCTTTTTTGAGATGGAGAACATGAGAATAGCCCTTTCTCCAGCACTGAGTCCAATCTATAAATTCCAGCCAAGCTAGATTTCTGTCTCTATCCAAAACTGTTGCCTGGCACTAATGCCAAGAGAATTATTCTGCATGGACTTTTTTTTTTCAGAAATCAATCACAAACCTCTTTTCTTTACCAAATAAGTTCAACTACCCAAAATATTTCATGTAAAACATATATAAAGACTCTCAGCAGTTTGGGATGTTGTATTTAGGTCAGCCCTTTTTATACAAGCAAGGTAAAATATGATGAAGAAATGCAAGTTTTTCTACAATAAATTGCTTTTTTTTCTCATGCTGCTGTGAAGGACTATGAATGCTAAAGACCAATGTGATAGGGACCCTGCAGCCAAAACACAGCTCAGGGACATTCTCACTGAAAACATTGTGGGGTTACTGAGGGAACCATGAGATGGTGCTTTCAGCTTTTTTGGGTGTCTAGGAGAAGGTATTTCGAATGAGACTATGCTTGGAAAAAGTTTTGTTAGCTTGAAAGTTGAGAGGGGGTGATGTTAGTAAAAAATAGGTTGGGGGGAAAAAACCGCCACAGATTCCTGGAGGTAATTGCAGAGTCTGAGGTCTTCTAACCCAAAAGAAGATCCTTTCAGAGCACCCCACGAAGAAATATAAACTTATAAAGAAGATTCTACGATGGATTTTATTAAGTAACAAGTAACATTTCCCTTGCATAAACTAATTACCCAGGTGCCCACCAACCACAGATGTCTGAAAACTTTGGCAAGGCTAGTAAAAATTATTGACTTTAATGTCTTTGCGGAAGTTTCTGATTTCATATAACATTTTGCCTGGTACTCTGACATACAGGTCCAAGACTTTTTAGTGTAAACCTATGGATTTACACAGGTGGAAAAGTAACCCTCTGCACCTAGGAACAAAGAGACTAGGCATTCCTATGCTGTGACACTTGTTTAGAGGGCATTTGCATGGTCCAGTTTGCCTCAAATGTGTAATAATAGCCCCTAACTACATATGGTATAACACTCACCCAAGTATCTCAGCCAATCAACAGATATTTATTGAGCACCTGACATGGGCCAAAATTCAGTGCCAGGATACAAAACAATTACATAATAAGGCTGCTTCACTTTCAAATTGAGCAGGTAAAACTAATTAAAGAACAATAAACACAGTAAGTCAGAGAGAGAGACAGAGAGAGACACAGAAAAACAGAGACAGACACAGAGAAAAAGACAGAGACAGACAGAAAGACAAAAAAGACACAGAGAGACACAGAAAGACAGACAGAGAGAAAGATAGAGAAAGACACAGAGAGAAAGAAAAAGACAGAGACACAGAAAGACAGAGACAGAGAGAAAGATAAAGACGCAGAAAGACAAAGAGACACAGAGACAGAGACACAGCAAGACAGAGACAGAGACACAGAAAGACAGACAGAAAAACAGAGGGAAAGATACAGAAAGACAGAGAGAGACAAAGAGACACAGAGACAGACACAGAGAAAAAGGCAGACACAGAGACAGATATAGAAAGACAAAGAGACAGAGAGAGATAAAGACAGAGGAAGACCCAGAGAGAAAGACAAAGAGACAGAAACACAAAGAGACAGAGATGGAGAGAGATGGTGTGCACATGTTGTAGTTGATGAATAACTGGCACGTTAGGAAGTTAGAAAGACCTGTGTCCAAGATCCAGCTCTGACACATCCTAGCTATGTTACCCTGGGCACCTCACATACCTCACAGTGCCCCCAGGCAACTATCTGAGAACACAGTTTGCAGAGAATGTACTGATCTGTATGGATAGAGAGAATTCCTCATCCTCAGCTTCTTACACTGATGAAATTACAGGACTTGTATTAAAAGAGTAATATGTATTCAAGTGCTGAGTCATATGGTTTCAATAAGTACAGAAGGAAATCAGAGAAAGGCAAGACCACTTGGGGGTCTACGTAGTTGTTTCAGGCATAATGAGCTTACCTTTACTGGTAGTCTTTAAGCAAAAGATGGATAACTAAATAATAACTGTAAGATATAATATATATTAGATATAACAATATATAGAATAATAATAAAATGTAATATATCATATATATTATATGTAATAACAATAATAACTATAAGATACAATAGTTAGCATTTATCCAGCACCCACTATGTACTGGGCACTGTGCTAGGTTCTACAAATATTATCTCACTTGATCTTTACAACAACCCTGAGGGTAGGGGCTCTTCTTATGTTTGAGGAAACTGAAGCAGACAGAGTTTAAGTGACTTGCCCAGGAACATAGAGCTAGTAAATGTCTGAGTCTAGATTTGAACTCAAATATCTGTGATTCTAGGCCCAGTGTTCTATCCCCTGTTGCCACCACCCTGTCCCAGGAACATGACCTTATCTTATTTTGTTTCACTCTAGTTGACTTCTGAATTCTTTTCCATCTCAGATATTAGATGGTTCTGTGATTCTACAGAATTGAGGAAGGCTTTATAAAAGATGCTGACCTTGAATGAGGTCTTAACTTGAGGACTAGATAGAAAAGGATGAAAAAGGGGCGGCCAGGTAGCACAGCGAGTAAGAGCACCGGCTCCAGTGTCGGGATGACCTGGAGATCGAATCCCGGGCTCAGACACTTAGCAGAAACACCTGGCCGTGTAACCTTGAGCAAGTTACTTAACCCCAGTTGCTTAGGGGTGGCCAGGTGGCTCAGCCAGTAAGAGCACCAGCTCCAGTGTTGGGATGACCTCGGGATCAAATCCGGGCTCAGATACTCAGCACCACACCCAGAAATAACTGGCCCTGTAACCTTGAGCAAGTTACTGAACTCCAATTGCTTTAAAAAAAAAAAAAAGGGATGAAAAAGAACAATTAAGGGAGCATGAGCATGGTGTGTTCGTGGAACAAGAAAGCCAGTGGCTTTGTATGAGAAGCCAGTGATTTACCAACTATAACCAGAACTATGGAAAGTTTATGCAAAAGAGAGATGGCTAGGTGGCGCAGTGATGTAGCAGGAAGCACCCCAGCATCCCTAGGGTCGCTGCCACCACAGGTTCTTAGATCTGCTTTGTTAAAGGAAAGCAACTCAAAATGGGTTAACAAGCTTACTTGAATCAGTCAAACACATATCGTTTACCTCGTTCAGGGGCAAAAGGTCAGCACCCTGAACTTCAAAATATACAGGCAGAATTATCAAGACAGAAACAGATCAAGTAGACATCTTTCCAAACTGTCCAACCATTACATCCATACCAAATCAACATCTGGGTTTCAACATCTGGGTTTTTCAAAGCCGGGGGGCTCTGGACAATGGCTTCCCAGAATCCAGATCAAATCACAGAACACTTCTCAAAGTGAGCCCCAAAACAAAGCCTCACATCAGGGCTTATATAGCCTTCTCCTGGCTCAGAGAATGTAACAACCTTCTGGACCCACTAGCCAATCAAAAAGTATCTACTGAAAACCAAGCCTCCCACCCCAGGCTCCAGGTGCACTTTAGCCTAGGGGCAGGGAAGATTTTCAAATTTACATTCCCATTACAAGTGAATAGAACACTAGCCCTGGAGTCAGGAGGACCTGAATTCTAATCCAACCTCAGACAATTGAAACTTACTAGCTGTGTGACCTTGGGCAAGTCACTTAACCCCAATTGCCTTACCTTCCCCCCTCAAAAAAAAAAAAGATTATGTGAAAAGGCAATGAAGAGTCTTCTCTACTTTCTTATCCTCTCCAGAACA
Organism: Petaurus breviceps papuanus; assembly: GCF_028583685.1. NCBI lineage: Eukaryota > Metazoa > Chordata > Mammalia > Diprotodontia > Petauridae > Petaurus > Petaurus breviceps. The sequence goes on along the minus strand of NW_027187263.1, from coordinate 3,075,499 downwards.
ACTGGACAAGTAGAAAGATCTGTCATCACCAGGGGTTCTCTCACCTTCCCCCTCAAGGACTTCATTCTTTCTATTGAGATGAAAGACCACTAGACCTTCCTACCTGTCCTGCTACTGCCTGCTAAGACTCAAGGTCTGCCCTGCCCCTATGCCAGTCAGGCCCATGGCATAGTCATATTAACCACTTACATAAACTACAAACCTCTGGGCCTTCCCATCACCCTACACTGCAACCTTAGAATTTCTGGCCTTTCCATTTGTCCTGTAGTTGAATTTTCTTTTGTATGCTACCTGCCCCCATTAGAGTGTGAGCTCCTTGAGAATAGAGACTTTCTAACTTTTTCTACTTATATCTCCAGCACTTAGCAAGGTATTTGACATATAGTAAGCATCTAGGCAGTGTTTTTTTCTTTCATGCAAACATTCATGAATTCTGTGCTCCAGGAACCCATGTCTACTGTTGCTATGGTATAATAACGTCAGAAACGTATGTGTTCAGAATATCTTTGCAAACTAAAATAAACCTGCTTCTCCCTTTTCTATATTTTCCTATTTTGAAGTTCTCCAAGCCCCTAAGTGAAAAAAAATTGCCTTGTGACCCTCAGCTATTCTTAATTCAGCAAGAGGATAGATGCTTCAAACAAGGGGAAAAAACCCACAAAGGCACAAATAATAATGCTGCCCTTCCATTGTGCTGCCTCTCAGTCCAAGTTCTTAGAACATTTTGAAAATAATTACCCCCCACATAAAACATCTGCAAGGTTAATATCACCATATCATTACCTTCCTTTGTTGCCAATGGCAAAGTTTAAACTCTAAGCAGTTCTGTGATTTGCCCCCCAAACAAGCAAGGCCCTGGGACCAAGGGATTAGAACTAGTAGGATTATAGATTTTGAACTGGAATGGTCCTTAGAAGCCGTTGTATCCATTTCCCTTCTCCTCATTTTTCAGATGAAGAAACTAAGTCACAGAGAGTTTTAATGACTTGCTCAGCACATATAACTAATAAGAATCTTAAACACAGATCTTTCTTATTTCAGGTTCAGCAGCCCATGTTGTATATCACCCTACCACTCACAACTTCCACTCTGCCAACGGTTAGAAAGCAAAGGATTGAAAGAGGCAGAGGTCATTAGGAAAAAAGTGATCTAGGTCTAACACAGTGCCAGTAAAGGTTCGCCAGCTGAACAAAGGAATGAAGGAATGGTTTCTCTTCCCAGTTCCATTTCATGACCAAAGGTCAGTTTATTCCATGGGCCATTTTTTAAACTGTAAAATATCCATGATGATTTTAGCAAGCTGTCTAATTTACAGGAAAATGGGCACAGAAAGGCAATAATAATAATTAACATTTATATAAAGCTTGAAAATTTTAAAGTGTTATGCATCTCTTGTCATTTGATCTTTAAAACAGTGAAGGGGTATGCTAGAACACACATATATCTCAAAATGCAGTATGAATTTTGGCAACATCTTGCCATAATCAAAATAGGCCACATTTGCTTGAGTTGGAAGCACAATTTATCTATTTTCTTGTTGCTTCCATCTGTAATTTTAAATCAGCTCACACCCTCTAATTTCTAGGAGTAATGATAGGGGACATAAAGCCCCAACCACTTCATTCAAGCCCTTCCTTTTCATCCAGAGTTTCCAATGTAGGCTCATTTACAAAACTCTCTGGAAACTATGGAGAAGCCTCACAGGTGGCAACAAACCCTGGGGTAGATGGACTCCAAACAGTAGGAGAAATTTCCCCCTAGCAATTACAGTGTTAAAACATGAAACAAGAATTTTTTTTTTAATAGAGACTTCTGCAGAACTGACCAGTTAATCAAGGCCATTCAAATCCCTTGATACCTTGGCTAATTCAGCTTGCCCCCTTTTTTGACCTAAAATAAGCCACCTAAATCCAAAACATGAGATTTTGAACTGGGCCAATGAGGCCACAATTTGTCACTCAGTTCATTTAGTTCCCTTGTCAGGTTATAAGTCACCCTAATGTAGTGTAAAGCCATGGATGTGACATTTAAGGGTTCCTGGGTAGCCAATTTTAATGAGGAATAAATAATCTCTCCTGTTCAGCTAATACCTGTTGGTGTAGGGAGGCAATCCAAATGTCACTGGCCCCCGTCTTCCCCGGGAGAAAGAATAATGGGCAACATCTGCTTTAAATATGTCTCTGAAAGAAAAGCCCAAAGGTCTCCTACCATCACAACTTGATGTGAATGCTGCTACAGCTCACAGGAGATTTGTGCCTCTCAAAGTATACAACACAAAGAGAGAAAGTGGAGCAAGTTTCTTATTAAAAGACCATCACCACCATATGCACTCACATGCATCTGTGGGCACTTCTACATGTGCTGTATCTCATGTTAGGCACAATTGTACCCAAAGGTAGGAAAGAGCACACAGTAAATTTGTTTACAGCCTCCTCTTTATTAATAGTGGCAATAAGGGGAGCTTTTATGGATATGTTTTGTTCGCTTCAGCTCTAGCTTTGTCTGCAGAGCTGGTGGGAACCCCTGCAGGATGCTTGCAAATGGACAAATTTACAATCTGACCTATGTAAAGTGCCCATAGCAGCATCTCCATCCAAGCTGACTTTGTGTTCCTTGTCCCACCTGTGATGCCAGAGGGCACGGGGTCAGAACTGAATACTTCCTCTGGCTTTCTCCAAATGGAGATCAGCCCTTCTCCATTTATCTGAAGGCTATAGACTTGTTTTGGTTTCTGGGCTCCTGGTTTTGCTGAGTTGTCTGGGAATTCCCCTTCCCCCTTCTCTTCCCCCTCCCCCACTTTCTAAAGCATACGCCCAGACTTCTCTAGGTTCAGGACCAGAAAAATAAACTCAGTGAGAAAGGAAAGGGACTTAACATGATTCTCTCTTGGGCCCTGACATCTGATTTTCCTGTTGTGTTTTTAATTTGGCTATTTTACTGTACAAAGTTTCAGTGGACCATTTTTAAAAATAAATAAATAAATGAAAAGAGATCTTTCTCTTACATAGTAAGTCATCTAGTGCAATCTCTGGCTTTTTCTAGGGACAAAATACTGTAAATACATACATTATGAGAAGGCACATCTTTCTTATGAGTGCCCAAATGAATAGAAGCAATTGTAGCTAACCCAGTCTACCTGTGTTTATAAAGATTAACCATGAAAACAGCTACACCCTCCCTCCACTCCCAAGGTAATCCTTCTTTTTTATAATGAGGATCATTGTTTGGGGAGTTTTTTTGTGAGTACCTTTTCACTAAAGCGCCCTTATTCCCAAAGCACTAAAACCATCAGTGAAATCTAACTTCTATCTAGTGTGAGTTGGAACAGGGACATAAAGAGACTTCCATGTGCCCTGAGATTCCTAAATTTAGGGACCTGAGAAAGGAAAGGATCATATGGTAACTGATTGTAATAGGTAGCCTTTAATCCCTCATCAGGCAGAATACTGAATGGTAAGAACTGCAAGTCATTATCATCTAACCTTTGTTCAATGAACTATATGAAATGAAGAGATGGTCAAAAATTAGAAATTAGAAATTTACCTGGAATCATCCATTTGTCATTGATCCATTTGGGAACACTTTATTTGGGGTCAGGCCTGCAAAGAAACCAAACTGATATTCCTAAAACAGATCCTTTACTCAAAAATCTTCAATGGCTCCCTATTGCCTCTAGGAAAAATGTACAGACTACTGTGCCTGACATTTAAAACTCTCTGCAATCTGTTTTTCATCCACCCTCTAGTCTTATTTCACAATATTGCTCTTCATTCATCCTCTGTTCTATTAAATACTCCGTCTCCCACATCCATGCCTTTGAAAAGGCAGTCTTCCATATCTGGAATGAACTCCTTACAGAGTAGAATCTTCCTAATAGAATATTAGGAATCTATAGTATCTAATAGAATATTGAATCTCCAGGGTATTAGCGCCCTCTTGAAATTATTCTGCATTTCCTTAGTTATGTATGTTATGTCACCTCAGAAGAATGTAACTCTTCAATGACAAAGATTGTTTTATTTTTGTCTTTGTGCCTTCGGCAAACATTGTAAGATAGCTCAGAATACCAAGCTTTCTTCTCCTCCATGTCCTCTAAGGAAGGCCTTCCAAGACCCATTAGTAAGGTCATGTGAGGGCAAAGTCGAAGTTCATTCTGAATCTTAGAAAGTGATATTTAAACAAAGAACTTTCTCTTTCAGGGCCATCAATTGAGTTCCTTTCACAAGACCTACATTTCAAGAATAAATAGACCAATGTTGAAGGGAAGAAGGGACATGGGAGGAGGAATACTAATTTCCTAATAAGAATACTCTGCTTTTTATGATTTCGTTATATGACCTTTTGTTTTCTTTGAACAAAATATTGACCAGTGTTATACACTGAAATCTCCATTCAGTGCTATATACTGAAATCCATTGCAATAGTTTGGGTTTTCTCTTGATTCATTAGACAGATTGATTCCATCATATTGGTTTGTTCTTAAAAACCTTTATTTGTAACACAAGACAATTTATGCTATTTCTACCAACATCACAAATTTGTCCTTCATTTTCATTTATTTCTGTGCTCATTTACTTAGAGGATTAAAAAAAGTGACTCATTCCCTCTTTATATAGACTCTTTGCCCATACCCCAACAGGCATACTCATTTAAACAACTAAAAGCCTCCCCTTTGCAAGGATAATGAGACACTGACATAGAGAAGAGAGACATCAGTACAAAATCACAAAAGCAGGCTTATCTGGTAGTCCCTAGCAAATGGAATTGAGTTCCAGGTCTCTCTCAGTGATTCAGGATGCAGACCTTGCTTTATAGATAGGTCTCACAGGCTAAAGTTGTATGGTTGGCTACATGGAGACTAGTGTGTACATATGTTCATTGAAGTTTCCTTCGTATTTTTCTTACAGTTAAGTCAAGGACTGGTCTGAAGCTTGTGTGTAGTTTTTGCATGGGCACCTAAACAGGGCTCCCAGAAGCGTTCTGCTTCCTGGTTCTACCTTATACACACTGGTCTCATCCCAGCCAAGAAGGCAGATGTAATACTTACTCAGAAATTCAATTTGTCTCCTCAATCCCCTTTCTCTGAAGACCTGACCTTGGGACTAAGGGAGCCACTCTCATAACCTTCCACTGTACTGAAGTATCAGCGGTGCCCAAAAGAGGGTTGTCTCCTACATTGGCCTCTTCCTGCTCAGAGGGGAACCTTTCTACCCACGGGGGACAGAAAGTATACTAGTCTCTTCACTTGGCTGCTTCCTAACTACAGAGAACAAAGAAAGATGCCATTCCACTGGCACCCTTAAGGCCTGACCTGGCCTACCTGCAGGGAAAGAAGAGAAATGCCATTCTGTCAGCTTCCCCAAATGATCTCCTATCCTGAGTTGCCTAATATCCCAAAAGGATTTCCATTCTGAGGCCAAACATTTAGGGATGTTGATAACCCAAGTGAACTTATTCTTCTAATATTAACAAACTCCCACCCATTCATGTGTGTTCAGAACTCCAGTGATTCTGAAACCTGGCTGTCATTCAAACACTATTCTTCATCCCTTACTCCCTGCTTCCTTAATCCCATCCCCTTTAACCCACTCCAGCCCCCAATGCCCCACTCTAAAGGTACTCATTCCTTCCACTCTGCCCTCTGGAATGCTTGCTTCCTAGGTAACAAACTAGATTTTATCTGAAAACTTTTCCTTTCCCACTCCTATATTCTAGTTCTCTCTGAGACATGGTTCCTTCCTAAAGACACAGCCTCCCTTACTGCCTTTTCCAGTACTGGTTGTTCTTTCACTCATTCCCCCTGACTCGATCACTGGTGGGGGTGGGAGAGTTAGAACACTTCTTGCTTCCTATTGCCACTCTCCCATCATCACTCAGTAAATTCTCCTCCTTTGAAGTTCCCTCAATTCATATCTACCACCCAATCAAAATTCTGCTGTTTACTGACCTCAGAACACTCCCCTTCTTTCTTCATTGAGCCTGGCTCATAGTCTCTCTCCTCCAAACTCCTGTCTTCATAAAAAAAAAGTATTTCAACATACATATTGATTCTCCCTCAAATATCCTAAACTCTCTGTTCCTAAATTTAATCGTTTCCCAGGATCTACCCCTCCATACCACCAGAGCCACACACAGATAATTATACCTTTGAACTTTTCATTAACCACAAATGCACTGCTTCCTTGTTCATGAATACTGAAATTCCCTCATTTGATAAAAATCTGTTGTCATTCCTCTTTGCTCTCTACCTTGTAACCCCAAGTCCTATTCTTCATCTTCACCATAATCCTCTCAGTTCTTTTAGGCAGCTAGGTGGTTCAGTGGACAGAATGCTAGACCTGGACTTAGGAAGATTTGAGTTCAAGTACAGATTCAAACACTTACTAACTGTGTGAACCTGGGCAAGTCATATGACCTTTATTTGCCTCAGTTTCCTCAACTATAATATGGTGATAATAAGTGCACCTGCCTCCCAAAGTTGTAAGGATCAAATGAGATACTCCTAAAGCACTAAACACAGTGCCTGGCCCTTTAAGTGGTCATTTAAAGTGCTTGCTTCCTTCCTTTCTTTAATCCTAGGGGAAAAGAAAAGGAGGGGAGGGGTCAGAATAATAGAAAAGAATGGCTAAGTTTGCAAGTATCTTTGAGTACTTCATCATTTTACCAATGGCTACCTGTCCTCAAACACCTGTTTGGAAACCCTAAAAGCAATTCTGAAATAGAAAATGGTCACAGGGTGACTGAAGTGGACCTAAGAGGATATGTGTCAAGTTTAGTAGTCTCCTGCTTATGCAGAGACCAGAAACTAGTGTGTTTGTAACAAGATAGGAAATTACTTTGCTGATAACCACATAGACAGTGGGCTCCAACATTATAGTCCAGAGAAGAATCAGTCTAGGAGGGAAATCTAGGAAAAGGAAGTCAAAGGTGTTACTTTACTCTCAAGAGATTGAAAGAGTAAATTAAAGGATTATAGAATTTTGAGTTGGAAGGAACCATCCAGATTATTTAATCCAATCTCTTGATTTTATAAAGGAGGACCATGAGCATTAAAGAAGTTAAGTGACTTGCCCAAACACACACAAATAAAAGGTGGTAGATTCAGAACTGGTGATAGCTAGGTGGCAGAGTGAAAGTACACTGGGTTTAGAATCCATGAGTTCAAATCCAGCCTTATACACTTACTAGCTATGTGATCCTGGGCAAGTCACTTAACCTTGTTTGCTTCAAGTTTTTCTTTTGTAAAATGAGCTGGAGAAGGACGTGGCAAACCACTCCAATATCTGTGCCAAGAAAAACCCAAATGGGGTCACAAAGAGTAAGACATGATTTAAATGACTGAAAGACAATAAGATTCAGACTTAAAATTCAGGATACCTGGCTCCAAAGCCAGTATTCTCTCTTTCCATTAATTCTTTGGAATTGAACTGAATGTTAGTCATTTACATTCCGGCAAGAGAATTCTGTCCTTTTACAGTCTTCACCTTCATTCTGCTCTTACATTTCAGGATCTGCTCTCCTAGAATTAGAAAGAAGATAAAATGCAAGACACAGTGTTTATAGCTCCAATCTTTTTCTTCCTTTCATCCCTGATTCAAATCTCAGTTCAGGCACATGCTTCTACATGAGGCCTTTTCTGATCTTCCCACAACTCAGCTGCTACTCCTTTCCCTCAATTACTTATATTTATTTTGTAAATATCTCCATATATTTCCATCTGTACTTGTCCTCTCTCTTCCCTCTAGAATGTAAGATTCTTGAAAGCAGACTGTTTCATTTTTTTGTAAATATCCTGAGCATGTAGGAGAAAGTTATTCCTATAGTAGCCACTTAATAAATGTTAGTTGAATGAATTAATAATCCCAACTACCTCTCTCAGACCAGTCTAAGTGCACCAGACTAATGATTTAGCGTTATTTTCATCAATTGTATTTTAAAAATTAATAATGCTTAATTAAGAAAAAATTTAATTCAATCTTGTTTTTAACAAGGAAAGTTAGGGAAAGGGAAAGCAGATAGATAGATAATATAGAGATAGATATAACTGAATGAGTTCTTGCCAGAAGGCTTTTCTTGTAGTAGTATGGGAGGGACTGGGTTCATAAAAGATAGACTTTTAGGACACAGTGTTGCTGGTCTAGGAATTAATATCTAAGTTTAAAGCCTGCCTCAGATATTTACTAACTCTGTGACCCTGAGCAAGTCATTTAACTTCTCACAGTTTCCTCTTCTTTCTTTCTGTTATGTTGTGAATGTCAAATAAAATAACATAGGCAGGCTCTAAAGGACTATATAAATGCTAGTTATTACAATTTTTCTTACTGTTTTTTTAGGTCAACCCCAATTACCATTAGTTGATTTTCCAAAATATAGAACAATGGATACCTGTTTTGGAAGAAAAGAGACTAAGTATATAATATAAATATATAATATATTATATTTGTATATTATTTTATATATAATTTTATGCATATAATATAACAATATATACGCATATAAATATATGATAATTATATGTAACATATAAATATATTATATAATAATATATAATAAAGATATATATATATATCTTTTCCCTTCCTCCTTCCATCTTTCTTCCCTTTCTTCTTCCTTTCCTTCTCAAAGTCTGACTTCCTGGAAAGAAGGGCACCTGTGATCAGAGTTTGTAAAAAATGTTAACATTTTTTAAAAGTAAAATATATCAGGCTAATGACAAAGTCTAAGAAAGGAAGTATCTTATTCTATTAATTAGGACAATTTTATATATGTATATACATATTTGTATATATATACATATATATAACTTTTTTAAGGCTTTAAATGCTTTTTCTACCTCACTCCTCACTAAAATGGTCAATTCCAATCATGTAAGTGGACCATACACCATCTATCATGGACAGAGATAACTCCAAGCTACAGAAAGAGATGGTCAAACAGTACTAGTACTTTTAGATGTTTTTGAATCAAAAGACCTGGATAGCATACATTGGGGAGCAATTAAGGAATTACCTGAAGATTTGACAGCTTCAACAGCTATTATTTTGGAAGACTCACAGACTAGGTAAACTGTACCACCAACATTATCTGGGAAGCTACTATAAAACAAATCACCAAATTATCCATCTGCAAACTTAAAAATTTAGCACACCACAAGCTGCAGAAAAATAATCAACATCATATTTAAAGACTAGCTTAAGACCAACCAATAAAAGTCTTAACAAGCACTATATTTGGCCATCCAAGTACCAGAGAGTCGCCCAGCTATCTTGACTCCAAGAAGTCTCTTCATCAAATGACACAAGGAAAATGGAAGTGAAGGGTGCTATAGCCCAAAAGAGTGAAGTGATAACTGTAATGATGGATACAGCTGACTACTTCAAAAAGTTCTTCTAGATACTTTTGAGCTAGGCTTAAACTTCTGGTATGACTGGCTTTAAAGTGAAGGAGTGGGAGGAGTTACTCCCTAAATATGGAGTAGGACAGCTCTTCCTGAAAGTCATTTTGATGCTATATTGGTCCAAGGATCATTCTTCAAAATGCTCCAAGGAAGACTCCAAAACTTCCCTGTTTCACATTTTCTTATAGTAACTAACATTGACTATCACGTGTGTGCCAAATTTAGAGGTAGGACAGGTTTTCCCATTCTCCACACCCAGATGAATGTGCTGTTCTCCACCCCAGCCCCTCTCCCCAAAAAAGGGCAGGAGACGAGTATCTTTATTTATGCCCTGGACAATGAAATAGAAAGGATTCTTATCAATTTTATAAGTAACAGTAAATAGGACAAGCAGCTACTTAATTCAGAGGGAAACAGAGAGAAACAAGAGAGTTTTCATGAACTAAATTACCTACTTTATATTCCTTAAAATATAAATCTCTCATATTATTTAAATATATGTGTTCCCTTACAAAATTGTCAGTTTTGGCATGCTGCTGATGCCCTTGTGTGAGCTCCAGAATCAAGAATCCTAAATCTTAAAGCTGAAAGGGCCCGCAAAAACAATCTACTTGACTTTCTTCATTTTATAGCCACTCCAACCCAGCTGTTTGATTTATACTTGTTTTCTTCTGACTCAGATCCTGCTTCCTCTGACCCTGACAGAGATTGCACTGAAGTTTGCTTAATCACTTGTCATATCAGTCCTGTTTTAGGCAAGACTCCAATTTGAAAACATGTCTGTTTTGGAAACATGACCTGCACCAGGGTTCACCAATATTCCCATATCTGTGCCTACTTGCCTCGACAATAGTTTGACCATTATTCTACTACTATAGAATTCACTATACACTTGTTCATCCTGGATGATTCTTGGCCATGTTTTCCCTTGTATCAGCCACAGAAGTTCTACCCAACATGCAAGTGGTCATTCTCATGTTCTTTTAATTTCTTGAAAACAGTAACCTTGGGGGCCACAGTAATGAATACTTTGCATACGATATACTCCTAAAATAAATACCTCCTAGGGTTGACAAGAGAACAAGACTAAGAGTCAAGAGATTGGAGTTACAATCTTAGAGCTAGGCCATTTTGGCCTATCTGGGTCTCTATTCCATCACTTATAAAACAAGCAAGGTTCAGCTTAATAGACTCTAAGATCCCTTCAAACTCTAAATACATCATAATCATGTAGTCAACCAGAAGTGTCCACTGCCCAGAGGCTCAACTACCCCATATTAATGTATGATCACTAGCCTTCTGACTCTGGGGAATCCACAACTAGATTTGTGGGGTAACCAGCTGGCCATTGACTGAGAAACAAGGTAAGTGTGTGAATTCTAATTTTGGTGTTGGTGTTGACTTTCTCCTCTTCCTGGAATAAATCACTGTCTCTCAGGGTCCTCATCTATCAAGTAGTGTTTAAAAGATAAAGCATTATGTCTGGAGAGTGGATAAAGCTCTGGGCCTTGAGTCAGGAAGACTTATCTTCCTGAGTTCAAATCTGGCCTCAGACACATTAACTGTGTGAGCCTGTTGGCCCCAGTTTCTTCATCAGTAAAATGATCTGGAGAAGGAAATGGCAAATCAATCCAGCATCTTTGCCAAGAAAAGCCCAATTGGGGTGTAATAGTAATGGAATATAAAAATCCCCCTATATTGGCTTGGTTTTCAAATTGATTGTGTTAAAACCCAGAGCTTGTGAATCCCACTTGTGTGATGGACTTGTTGATGTGAAAAGAGAGAGCTGAACTGGGAGGAGCTGGTGATGTAAATTTAGAGAGACACAAGAAAAGAGAGAGGCAGAAGAACTTTTTGGAAGCAGTATCTTGGAGGCAGAAAGAGACGGAGAGGATTGCTGAGGGACACTTTAAATTGCCCAGGACTTTTGAGAGCTGCCACCCAGAGCTGCCAAGAACTGAGGAGACATGGCTGTTATGCTGGTACTTTGTGTGTCTGTTTTGATGTTGTTTTGCCAGATTTGTCCACTGGTGAAAGACAGTGCTGTTGTTGCAGAGGTCTGGGAACCTTGCTGCTGGTTCAGAGCTCCTGAGACTGTTCTGCAGACAGAGAGTGAATTCTGTCCACTGGTGAAGGACAGTCCTGTTGTTGCAGAGGTCTTGGAACCATGCTGTTGGTTCAGAAGCCCTGAAGAAGGATTTTCTTGTTGTATGTTTACAGAAACCCTGGAAGGGGGGTTTGCTAATGTTTTCAGGGGTCCTAGGACTGTTCTGCAGACAGAGAATGAATTAATGAAGACATTGACAATGTATGTGGCCTTGCTAAGCTTTGTCTCCCCAGGAACAAAGATTGCTGAGAACTTGCCTCTTGTCAAGATGAAGTATTTAGGTATTAAATGCTGTGCTTAAGCTTGTTGTAACTCTGGGGTAGATTCAATTGTGATGCAAGGGTGGGGAACTTTTGACCTTTTTGTGCTCTGTGATTAAACAAATGAATGTACTTTACTTATGATTGGAAACTAATCTCCACTTGAGAAGAGGGGCTTTGTGATGGACTAAATGAATGTACAGCCTAGGGGTGGAATAGTATTTAGAAGAGGGACTTTGTGACTGATTAAATGAATGTAATGTCCAGGGGTGGGGTAGTACTTGGAGATTATTGAATTACACTTAGTAAATGTTGTATTTTGAATGATGTTAAATTTTGATTCTATCTGTTCTTAATTTGTCACTGAATAAAATGGAGAGCACCTATGCTGGTATTTTGAACCTTGGGAAGTTGCCCTTGCATATGGCATTACATGGGGTTACAAAGAATCTAAACTAAAAACTAAAAAACTAAACTGAAACTAAACTAAAAAACAACTGAACACAGCATTGTGTCAATGAGCTTAGAAATGAAGTTTAGGTGGAAATTTCTTGAGAGCCAGCAATCATTTATTCTGTAATAAATAGCATTTAATTGGGAATGCCCACAAAAGTATTTTGAAAAATAACTACAGTACATATTTCTATTGTGAAGTCCCTTTTGAAAACAGTTAACATTTACCTGGCATTTAAGATTTACAAAGTGCTTAACATATGTCATATCATTTGATCCTAGAAATAACCTTGAGAGTAAGTTGCTACGAATATGCCTATTTTACAAATTAAAAAAAAAAAAGGTTTGAGAGAGGTTAAATGATTTGCTGGGGTTCACACAGCTACTAAGTATTCGGGGCAAGATTCGAACTCTTGTCTTCCTTATTCCAAGTCAAGTGTTTTATGAAAACCAACTTCACAATATTTATTTGTCCATTAGAAAAAATATTTCTAAGGTCTGGCCATTTTAACACCTGGAGAAGTGATCTGGGACAATGTTACAAGGTGAACCTGAATAGGAGAGATTTACCTTTTAGTGAACAGAATGCAGGCAATGTAATGTCAATCTCTTTGACTCCTCTTTGGGTATCACATTTAATAACAACACAGTTATACAGTGTTCTAAGGATTGCAAAATGATTTCCACACAACAGCTCTAAGAAATACAGCAAGTACAATTATTTCCATTTTATAGATGAAGAAACAGAGGCTTTGAGAACTTTAAGTGACTTTCCTGTGCTTGTGGCCACATGACTCGGGATTTGAACCCTTAATCTTCCTAATCTCATTTCTGTTATACCACAGCTGACTCCCTAAACCTGCAGAGATTTCTCATACAGAGGAATAAGACGAGTTAACCGCATATTCACTCAACTAGTCAAAGCTTTTTTTTTTTGGAAGAAAGAGAACCCAAATTCATAATATGTACTGGCTTTTAGAGGACTAGAAATGGATGGACTCAGCTGGAAACCTCTGCTTTCACCCCATCTTTATGGTGAGACAGTCTGCCAAGTAAGCTTCTTGTTCCCATTTCCTTGGGGAGATGATTTATCTTTCTTTATAAATAATTTATTTTTTTTGCAACTGAATGTCCTTGCAGGAGGTTTTACAGCTTTCAGCATCAAAATGCCTTTCCCGACAAGCTGTGCAATAATGCAAGGTGGGGAGGGGGATGGGGAGAAGAGTTGGCCAGATGTGCATTTGCATCTGTATTTTTCTAGCACCTATCCGCAAAGGAAGATGTCATTTTCAAATGCTTCACTCTGAGTTCTTCATGACTGTCGCCTGAGGAGAAAAGCTTCCTCCTTTCTCCTTTAGACAGCACCAGATAGTTTTATTTGTTCTTTGCTTAGAGGGCAGCTTTGGCCTGGTCGTTTGAAACTGTTTTATTCCTGCACGCCTTGAATATGATGATCCTTTCTTTCAGTCCTTTTCCTGAAATCCCAACTGCTGTGCCTCAGCTTATGACGAATCGAGTGACTTTTCTTTTCAGCCCTCCCTGAACTCCATTAAAGGATCCCAGCAGCAGTATAAACCACACAGTTAAGCAAACAAAGGAATTTTTTGGTTTTCTCTGTCATTCAATAAAGTTCCATTTTCTGTTAGTCTGAAACCTTTGGCCCTATTTCCTAATGGAACTACTTCCTCAAGGACAAAAGTTCAACCATAGGTAAAATCTGTACGTGTTTATGTTGAAGAGGAGGCAGCCTGCTCCCATTTCCTGATGTCTCTTCCTGCACAAGGCCAGGACTCCCCCAAATCCAGAGTTCACTCCAGCTGGCCGGCTGAGTCTGCTTGGGCCCCTACAAGGTAAAGAAGAGAGGACAGGGTTCACTAGTCTGCCTCCCTAACACCAGCCCTGACCCTTACACTTCCCCACTACTCCTCAGGCCACTGTGTCTTTTGTTCTTACTGCAAGCTGAACAACTTTAAACTCTTGGTTGCTTTTGGTTGGGGTTAAGGAGTGTATGCCATAGGGCTGTAACATTGAGAATTCTACTTCCCCTCAAGAGTTGTCATTTTGTGTTTTCTAGTTTCTACAATTCTTACAACACAATATGAAAGTTATATTTAAATGTGCTTTTAGAAATGATACAGGGGAAAAAAATTGTGAAGGGATTATTACCTTGGCCTCTGTCAGCTTTGTGAATTGTCAAGTACTTGATAAACGTGAGCTATTTTTAGTAATATTCAGTCCCCTTTAAATAGGGAAACTGAATGGTAAATAACCGTACTAATGGAAAGTATAGACAATAACAACATTTAAGTAAGATATATATTCAGGGCTTTTCCCCCCAGTGTATTCTCAACTTCATTCTTCAAGTTTCCTAAAAGTAGACCTTTCCCTACATCCCTGCTGGTAAATAGGGGTGGGAACAAATGAATAGGGCACCCTACAGAGAAAGTGATCTCTCTCAGGGACAAAGACTTGCTATAATAATAACCCGCATGGGCATGGTGCTTAAGAGTTTATGAAATATTTTTGTATGTACTCTCTCATCTGATACTCACAAGGTATCTGTGAGGCTATCAGTATAAATGATGTTAAGGCTAACAAGATCATGACTTGCCTGAAATCATACAGCTTGTCCTTTTGACCAGAGATCACAGAAACAGAGCTAGAAGGGACCTCAGAGTTCATGTAGTCTGACTTCCTTATTCTACAGATGCAGAAACTGAGTCACAAAGGAGTTAAAGCAATGTGCCAAGGATCTTACAGCTAGGAAGTTCCTAAGGCAGCTCATTCTACAGCTGCCTCTCTAGATAATCCAGATTCTGAATCAAACACTGGGTTCATAAATCTACACACACATACACATACACACACACACATACACACACTCACACACAAAATCCTCTCACTCAGAGACTCTAGAGGCTGTAGGGTTGTTGAGAAGGGGTTTGAATGAGATATTATCCCAAGACAAACTTGGACTGCTGTGGCAGTTTAACACCCTGTAAATTTTCTACATTTTGGACCTATGGTTTCAGGACCTCTGGGAGCCAATCCTGTGTTTCAGAGGTCAAGGCCTGGGTGCCAGTCTGTGCAACTTGGTGCTGATTTGTGCACTGGCATTGCATTGTAGGGGTCATCCAGGAGCCACAACTCTTGGTTGTGCCTCATTGAAGGAAAAGCAGATTATGCATAATATGGAGCTAATTTGTCCTATGCCTATGAAGTTTGAAAGTGAAATCTGCAGGGAAATCCTAAACCTTATAGATTTTCAAACAGAAAGAGACCTTAGAGATGATCTAATCCAAATCCCCTTATTTCAGAAAAGAGAATACTGGGGAAGGTAGATGGTGCAGTGAATAGAGCACCAGTCCTGGAGTCAGGAGGATCTGAGTTCAAATCTGGTCTCAGACACTGAACACATTTACCAGCTGTATGACCTTGGGCAAGTCATTTAACTCCAATTACCCTGCCTTCCCCCATCAAAAAAGAAAGAAAAGAGAATACTGAAACCAAAAGAGGTCCAAAGAGGCTTTGGTTACAGGGACAATAGGTCACAGAGTCAAGATTTGGACCCAGATCCTAAGACCCAATCAGTGCTTTTTAACAATACCACATTGCTTCCCCCAGTCAATTGAGCACCAGATTACTCAAATTCTAACTTTGACAGAACATCAGGAAATACACATCAGATCAGCATTTCATAAACAATGTAATATAGTGGGAGGAAAGTACTGTACTGGGAACTTGAGTTCTGACTTTAATTGTACAAGTAACTTTAAGGAAAGCACTTTTAAATTTATAGGTCTCAATTCTATCTCTGGTCATAATTCTGTCACATGAGGGAATTGTGATAATAAAACCAAAAAAATAGATAGATTGAAAAACCAAAAAAAAATGAAATCAGATGACCTGGGCTCAAAGACTTTCCCATTTTCCCTTAATGTTAGTGCTTTCCCTGTGATATTATCTCCAATTTATCATCTCTCTGTCTCTCAATCTCTCTGTGTCTGTCTCTCTGTCTCTGTCTCTCTTTCTCTTTCTCTCTCTCTCTCTCTCTCTCTCTCTCTCTCTCTCTCTC